>NW_027041258.1:0-20105 GCF_037179485.1 Ochlerotatus camptorhynchus | reverse complement strand
GGATTTTAGGTGTCAAAAATTTTTTTACGTACAAAAACATGTCCCAACCCATAATTTTCAGGCTGGTGGGTATGAAAATCTTTAAATCGATTTATCTCCGTTAATATGGCTCTAATCGAGATTTGGAGTGATTTTAGGTGTCAAAATTTTTTTACGTACAAAAACATGTCCCAACCCATAATTTTCAGGCTGGTTGGTATGAAAATCTTTAAATCGATTTATCTCCGTTATTATGGCTCTAATCGAGATTTGGAGGGATTCTAGGTGTCAAAATTTTTTTACGTACAAAAACATGTCCCAACCCATAATTTTCAGGCTGGTGGGTATGAAAATCTTTAAATCGATTTATCTCCGTTAATATGGCTCTAATCGAGATTTGGAGTGATTTTAGGTGTCAAAATTTTTTACGTACAAAACCATGTCCCAACCCATAATTTTCAGGCTGGTGGGTATGAAAATCTTTAAATCGATTTATCTTCGTTATTATGGCTCTAATCGAGATTTGGAGGGATTTTAGGTGTCAAAATTTTTTTACGTACAAAAACATGTCCCAACCCATAATTTTCAGGCTGGTGGGTATGAAAATCTTTAAATCGATTTATCTCCGTTATTATGGCTCTAATCGAGATTTGGAGTGATTTTAGGTGTCAAAAATTTTTTACGTACAAAAACATGTCCCAACCCATAATTTTTAGGCTGGTGGGTATGAAAATCTTTAAATCGATTTATCTCCGTTATTATGGCTCTAATCGAGATTTGGAGGGATTTTAGGTGTCAAAAATTTTTTACGTACAAAACATGTCCCAACCCATAATTTTTAGGCTGGTGGGTATGAAAATCTTTAAATCGATTTATCTCCGTTATTATGGCTCTAATCGAGATTTGGAGTGATTTTAGGTGTCAAAAATTTTTTACGTACAAAAACATGTCCCAACCCATAATTTTTAGGCTGGTGGGTATGAAAATCTTTAAATCGATTTATCTCCGTTATTATGGCTCTAATCGAGATTTGGAGGGATTTTAGGTGTCAAAATTTTTTACGTACAAAAACATGTCCCAACCCATAATTTTTAGGCTGGTGGGTATGAAAATCTTTAAATCGATTTATCTCCGTTAATATGGCTCTAATCGAGATTTGGAGTGATTTTAGGTGTCAAAATTTTTTTACGTACAAAAACATGTCCCAACCCATAATTTTTAGGCTGGTGGGTATGAAAATCTTTAAATCGATTTATCTCCGTTATTATGGCTCTAATCGAGATTTGGAGGGATTTTAGGTGTCAAAATTTTTTTACGTACAAAAACATGTCCCAACCCATAATTTTTAGGCTGGTGGGTATGAAAATCTTTAAATCGATTTATCTCCGTTAATATGGCTCTAATCGAGATTTGGAGTGATTTTAGGTGTCAAAATTTTTTTACGTACAAAAACATGTCCCAACCCATAATTTTTAGGCTGGTGGGTATGAAAATCTTTAAATCGATTTATCTCCGTTATTATGGCTCTAATCGAGATTAGGAGGGATTTTAGGTGTCAAAATTTTTTTACGTACAAAAACATGTCCCAACCCATAATTTTCAGGCTGGTGGGTATGAAAATCTTTAAATCGATTTATCTCCGTTATTATGGCTCTAATCGAGATTTGGAGTGATTTTAGGTGTCAAAAATTTTTTACGTACAAAAACATGTCCCAACCCATAATTTTTAGGCTGGTGGGTATGAAAATCTTTAAATCGATTTATCTCCGTTATTATGGCTCTAATCGAGATTTGGAGGGATTTTAGGTGTCAAAATTTTTTACGTACAAAAACATGTCCCAACCCATAATTTTTAGGCTGGTGGGTATGAAAATCTTTAAATCGATTTATCTCCGTTAATATGGCTCTAATCGAGATTTGGAGTGATTTTAGGTGTCAAAATTTTTTTACGTACAAAAACATGTCCCAACCCATAATTTTTAGGCTGGTGGGTATGAAAATCTTTAAATCGATTTATCTCCGTTATTATGGCTCTAATCGAGATTTGGAGGGATTTTAGGCGTCAAAATTTTTTTACGTACAAAAACATGTCCCAACCCATAATTTTTAGGCTGGTGGGTATGAAAATCTTTAAATCGATTTATCTCCGTTAATATGGCTCTAATCGAGATTTGGAGTGATTTTAGGTGTCAAAATTTTTTACGTACAAAAACATGTCCCAACCCATAATTTTCAGGCTGGTGGGTATGAAAATCTTTAAATCGATTTATCTCCGTTATTATGGCTCTAATCGAGATTTGGAGTGATTTTAGGTGTCAAAATTTTTTACGTACAAAAACATGTCCCAACCCATAATTTTTAGGCTGGTGGGTATGAAAATCTTTAAATCGATTTATCTCCGTTATTATGGCTCTAATCGAGATTTGGAGGGATTTTAGGTGTCAAAAATTTTTTACGTACAAAAACATGTCCCAACCCATAATTTTTAGGCTGGTGGGTATGAAAATCTTTAAATCGATTTATCTCCGTTAATATGGCTCTAATCGAGATTTGGAGTGATTTTAGGTGTCAAAATTTTTTTACGTACAAAAACATGTCCCAACCCATAATTTTTAGGCTGGTGGGTATGAAAATCTTTAAATCGATTTATCTCCGTTATTATGGCTCTAATCGAGATTTGGAGTGATTTTAGGTGTCAAAAATTTTTTACGTACAAAAACATGTCCCAACCCATAATTTTTAGGCTGGTGGGTATGAAAATCTTTAAATCGATTTATCTCCGTTATTATGGCTCTAATCGAGATTTGGAGGGATTTTAGGTGTCAAAAATTTTTTACGTACAAAAACATGTCCCAACCCATAATTTTTAGGCTGGTGGGTATGAAAATCTTTAAATCGATTTATCTCCGTTAATATGGCTCTAATCGAGATTTGGAGTGATTTTAGGTGTCAAAATTTTTTTACGTACAAAAACATGTCCCAACCCATAATTTTTAGGCTGGTGGGTATGAAAATCTTTAAATCGATTTATCTCCGTTATTATGGCTCTAATCGAGATTTGGAGGGATTTTAGGCGTCAAAATTTTTTTACGTACAAAAACATGTCCCAACCCATAATTTTTAGGCTGGTGGGTATGAAAATCTTTAAATCGATTTATCTCCGTTAATATGGCTCTAATCGAGATTTGGAGTGATTTTAGGTGTCAAAATTTTTTTACGTACAAAAACATGTCCCAACCCATAATTTTTAGGCTGGTGGGTATGAAAATCTTTAAATCGATTTATCTCCGTTATTATGGCTCTAATCGAGATTAGGAGGGATTTTAGGTGTCAAAATTTTTTTACGTACAAAAACATGTCCCAACCCATAATTTTCAGGCTGGTGGGTATGAAAATCTTTAAATCGATTTATCTCCGTTATTATGGCTCTAATCGAGATTTGGAGGGATTTTAGGCGTCAAAAATTTTTTACGTACAAAAACATGTCCCAACCCATAATTTTTAGGCTGGTGGGTATGAAAATCTTTAAATCGATTTATCTAAGTTATTATGGCTCTAATCGAGATTTGGAGGGATTTTAGGTGTCAAAATTTTTTTACGTACAAAACCATGTCCCAACCCATTATTTTCAGGCTGGTGGGTATGAAAATCTTTAAATCGATTTATCTCCGTTATTATGGCTCTAATCGAGATTTGGAGGGATTTTAGGTGTCAAAATTTTTTTACGTACAAAACCATGTCCCAACCCATAATTTTCAGGCTGGCGAGTATGAAAATCTTTAAATCGATTTATCTCCGTTATTATGGCTCTAATCGAGATTTGGAGGGATTTTAGGCGTCAAAATTTTTTTACGTACAAAAACATGTCCCAACCCATAATTTTTAGGCTGGTGGGTATGAAAATCTTTAAATCGATTTATCTCCGTTAATATGGCTCTAATCGAGATTTGGAGTGATTTTAGGTGTCAAAATTTTTTTACGTACAAAAACATGTCCCAACCCATAATTTTTAGGCTGGTGGGTATGAAAATCTTTAAATCGATTTATCTCCGTTATTATGGCTCTAATCGAGATTAGGAGGGATTTTAGGTGTCAAAATTTTTTTACGTACAAAAACATGTCCCAACCCATAATTTTCAGGCTGGTGGGTATGAAAATCTTTAAATCGATTTATCTCCGTTAATATGGCTCTAATCGAGATTTGGAGGGATTTTAGGTGTCAAAATTTTTTCACGTACAAAAACATGTCCCAACCCATAATTTTCAGGCTGGTGGGTATGAAAATCTTTAAATCGATTTATCTCCGTTATTATGGCTCTAATCGAGATTTGGAGGGATTTTAGGTGTCAAAATTTTTTACGTACAAAAACATGTCCCAACCCATAATTTTCAGGCTGGTGGGTATGAAAATCTTTAAATCGATTTATCTCCGTTATTATGGCTCTAATCGAGATTTGGAGTGATTTTAGGTGTCAAAATTTTTTCACGTACAAAAACATGTCCCAACCCATAATTTTCAGGCTGGTGGGTATGAAAATCTTTAAATCGATTTATCTCCGTTATTATGGCTCTAATCGAGATTTGGAGGGATTCTAGGTGTCAAAATTTTTTTACGTACAAAAACATGTCCCAACCCAAAATTTTCAGGCTGGTGGGTATGAAAATCTTTAAATCGATTTATCTCCGTTATTATGGCTCTAATCGAGATTTGGAGGGATTTTAGGTGTCAAATTTTTTTTACGTGCAAAAACATGTCCCAACCCATAATTTTCAGGCTGGTGGGTATGAAAATCTTTAAATCGATTTATCTCCGTTATTATGGCTCTAATCGAGATTAGGAGGGATTTTAGGTGTCAAAATTTTTTTACGTACAAAAACATGTCCCAACCCATAATTTTCAGGCTGGTGGGTATGAAAATCTTTAAATCGATTTATCTCCGTTATTATGGCTCTAATCGAGATTTGGAGGGATTTTAGGTGTCAAAATTTTTTTACGTACAAAAACATGTCCCAACCCATAATTTTCAGGCTGGTTGGTATGAAAATCTTTAAATCGATTTATCTCCGTTATTATGGCTCTAATCGAGATTTGGAGGGATTTTAGGTGTCAAAATTTTTTTACGTACAAAACCATGTCCCAACCCATAATTTTCAGGCTGGTGGGTATGAAAATCTTTAAATCGATTTATCTCCGTTAATATGGCTCTAATCGAGATTTGGAGGGATTTTAGGTGTCAAAATTTTTTTACGTACAAAAACATGTCCCAACCCATAATTTTTCAGGCTGGTGGGTATGAAAATCTTTAAATCGATTTATCTCCGTTATTATGGCTCTAATCGAGATTTGGAGTGATTTTAGGTGTCAAAAATTTTTTACGTACAAAAACATGTCCCAACCCATAATTTTTAGGCTGGTGGGTATGAAAATCTTTAAATCGATTTATCTCCGTTATTATGGCTCTAATCGAGATTTGGAGGGATTTTAGGTGTCAAAAATTTTTACGTACAAAAACATGTCCCAACCCATAATTTTTAGGCTGGTGGGTATGAAAATCTTTAAATCGATTTATCTCCGTTATTATGGCTCTAATCGAGATTTGGAGTGATTTTAGGTGTCAAAAATTTTTTACGTACAAAAACATGTCCCAACCCATAATTTTTAGGCTGGTGGGTATGAAAATCTTTAAATCGATTTATCTCCGTTATTATGGCTCTAATCGAGATTTGGAGGGATTTTAGGTGTCAAAATTTTTTTACGTACAAAACCATGTCCCAACCCATAATTTTCAGGCTGGCGAGTATGAAAATCTTTAAATCGATTTATCTCCGTTATTATGGCTCTAATCGAGATTTGGAGGGATTTTAGGCGTCAAAATTTTTTTACGTACAAAAACATGTCCCAACCCATAATTTTTAGGCTGGTGGGTATGAAAATCTTTAAATCGATTTATCTCCGTTAATATGGCTCTAATCGAGATTTGGAGTGATTTTAGGTGTCAAAATTTTTTACGTACAAAAACATGTCCCAACCCATAATTTTTAGGCTGGTGGGTATGAAAATCTTTAAATCGATTTATCTCCGTTATTATGGCTCTAATCGAGATTTGGAGGGATTTTAGGTGTCAAAATTTTTTTACGTACAAAACCATGTCCCAACCCATTATTTTCAGGCTGGTGGGTATGAAAATCTTTAAATCGATTTATCTCCGTTATTATGGCTCTAATCGAGATTTGGAGGGATTTTAGGTGTCAAAATTTTTTTACGTACAAAACCATGTCCCAACCCATAATTTTCAGGCTGGCGAGTATGAAAATCTTTAAATCGATTTATCTCCGTTATTATGGCTCTAATCGAGATTTGGAGGGATTTTAGGCG
The DNA here is from genome assembly GCF_037179485.1 of Ochlerotatus camptorhynchus. Lineage (NCBI taxonomy): Eukaryota > Metazoa > Arthropoda > Insecta > Diptera > Culicidae > Ochlerotatus > Ochlerotatus camptorhynchus. Next base: position 13,750 of record NW_027041258.1, on the reverse strand, counting down.
TCAAAATTTTTTTACGTACAAAAACATGTCCCAACCCATAATTTTTAGGCTGGTGGGTATGAAAATCTTTAAATCGATTTATCTCCGTTAATATGGCTCTAATCGAGATTTGGAGTGATTTTAGGTGTCAAAATTTTTTTACGTACAAAAACATGTCCCAACCCATAATTTTTAGGCTGGTGGGTATGAAAATCTTTAAATCGATTTATCTCCGTTATTATGGCTCTAATCGAGATTTGGAGGGATTTTAGGCGTCAAAATTTTTTTACGTACAAAAACATGTCCCAACCCATAATTTTTAGGCTGGTGGGTATGAAAATCTTTAAATCGATTTATCTCCGTTAATATGGCTCTAATCGAGATTTGGAGTGATTTTAGGTGTCAAAATTTTTTTACGTACAAAAACATGTCCCAACCCATAATTTTTAGGCTGGTGGGTATGAAAATCTTTAAATCGATTTATCTCCGTTATTATGGCTCTAATCGAGATTAGGAGGGATTTTAGGTGTCAAAATTTTTTTACGTACAAAAACATGTCCCAACCCATAATTTTCAGGCTGGTGGGTATGAAAATCTTTAAATCGATTTATCTCCGTTATTATGGCTCTAATCGAGATTTGGAGGGATTTTAGGTGTCAAAATTTTTTTACGTACAAAACCATGTCCCAACCCATAATTTTTAGGCTGGTGGGTATGAAAATCTTTAAATCGATTTATCTCCGTTAATATGGCTCTAATCGAGATTTGGAGTGATTTTAGGTGTCAAAATTTTTTTACGTACAAAAACATGTCCCAACCCATAATTTTTAGGCTGGTGGGTATGAAAATCTTTAAATCGATTTATCTCCGTTATTATGGCTCTAATCGAGATTAGGAGGGATTTTAGGTGTCAAAATTTTTTTACGTACAAAAACATGTCCCAACCCATAATTTTCAGGCTGGCGAGTATGAAAATCTTTAAATCGATTTATCTCCGTTATTATGGCTCTAATCGAGATTTGGAGGGATTTTAGGCGTCAAAATTTTTTTACGTACAAAAACATGTCCCAACCCATAATTTTTAGGCTGGTGGGTATGAAAATCTTTAAATCGATTTATCTCCGTTAATATGGCTCTAATCGAGATTTGGAGTGATTTTAGGTGTCAAAATTTTTTTACGTACAAAAACATGTCCCAACCCATAATTTTTAGGCTGGTGGGTATGAAAATCTTTAAATCGATTTATCTCCGTTATTATGGCTCTAATCGAGATTTGGAGGGATTTTAGGCGTCAAAATTTTTTTACGTACAAAAACATGTCCCAACCCATAATTTTTAGGCTGGTGGGTATGAAAATCTTTAAATCGATTTATCTCCGTTATTATGGCTCTAATCGAGATTTGGAGGGATTTTAGGTGTCAAAAATTTTTTACGTACAAAAACATGTCCCAACCCATAATTTTTAGGCTGGTGGGTATGAAAATCTTTAAATCGATTTATCTCCGTTATTATGGCTCTAATCGAGATTTGGAGGGATTTTTAGGTGTCAAAATTTTTTTACGTACAAAACCATGTCCCAACCCATTATTTTCAGGCTGGTGGGTATGAAAATCTTTAAATCGATTTATCTCCGTTATTATGGCTCTAATCGAGATTTGGAGGGATTTTAGGTGTCAAAATTTTTTTACGTACAAAACCATGTCCCAACCCATAATTTTTAGGCTGGTGGGTATGAAAATCTTTAAATCGATTTATCTCCGTTAATATGGCTCTAATCGAGATTTGGAGTGATTTTAGGTGTCAAAATTTTTTTACGTACAAAAACATGTCCCAACCCATAATTTTTAGGCTGGTGGGTATGAAAATCTTTAAATCGATTTATCTCCGTTATTATGGCTCTAATCGAGATTTGGAGGGATTTTAGGTGTCAAAATTTTTTTACGTACAAAACCATGTCCCAACCCATTATTTTCAGGCTGGTGGGTATGAAAATCTTTAAATCGATTTATCTCCGTTATTATGGCTCTAATCGAGATTTGGAGGGATTTTAGGTGTCAAAATTTTTTTACGTACAAAACCATGTCCCAACCCATAATTTTCAGGCTGGCGAGTATGAAAATCTTTAAATCGATTTATCTCCGTTATTATGGCTCTAATCGAGATTTGGAGTGATTTTAGGCGTCAAAAATTTTTTACGTACAAAAACATGTCCCAACCCATAATTTTTAGGCTGGTGGGTATGAAAATCTTTAAATCGATTTATCTAAGTTATTATGGCTCTAATCGAGATTTGGAGTGATTTTAGGTGTCAAAATTTTTTTACGTACAAAAACATGTCCCAACCCATAATTTTTAGGCTGGTGGGTATGAAAATCTTTAAATCGATTTATCTCCGTTATTATGGCTCTAATCGAGATTTGGAGTGATTTTAGGTGTCAAAAATTTTTTACGTACAAAAACATGTCCCAACCCATAATTTTTAGGCTGGTGGGTATGAAAATCTTTAAATCGATTTATCTCCGTTATTATGGCTCTAATCGAGATTTGGAGGGATTTTAGGTGTCAAAAATTTTTTACGTACAAAAACATGTCCCAACCCATAATTTTTAGGCTGGTGGGTATGAAAATCTTTAAATCGATTTATCTCCGTTAATATGGCTCTAATCGAGATTTGGAGTGATTTTAGGTGTCAAAATTTTTTTACGTACAAAAACATGTCCCAACCCATAATTTTTAGGCTGGTGGGTATGAAAATCTTTAAATCGATTTATCTCCGTTATTATGGCTCTAATCGAGATTTGGAGGGATTTTAGGCGTCAAAATTTTTTTACGTACAAAAACATGTCCCAACCCATAATTTTTAGGCTGGTGGGTATGAAAATCTTTAAATCGATTTATCTCCGTTAATATGGCTCTAATCGAGATTTGGAGTGATTTTAGGTGTCAAAATTTTTTTACGTACAAAAACATGTCCCAACCCATAATTTTTAGGCTGGTGGGTATGAAAATCTTTAAATCGATTTATCTCCGTTATTATGGCTCTAATCGAGATTAGGAGGGATTTTAGGTGTCAAAATTTTTTTACGTACAAAAACATGTCCCAACCCATAATTTTCAGGCTGGTGGGTATGAAAATCTTTAAATCGATTTATCTCCGTTATTATGGCTCTAATCGAGATTTGGAGTGATTTTAGGTGTCAAAATTTTTTTACGTACAAAAACATGTCCCAACCCATAATTTTTAGGCTGGTGGGTATGAAAATCTTTAAATCGATTTATCTCCGTTATTATGGCTCTAATCGAGATTTGGAGTGATTTTAGGTGTCAAAATTTTTTTACGTACAAAAACATGTCCCAACCCATAATTTTTAGGCTGGTGGGTATGAAAATCTTTAAATCGATTTATCTCCGTTATTATGGCTCTAATCGAGATTAGGAGGGATTTTAGGTGTCAAAATTTTTTTACGTACAAAACCATGTCCCAACCCATTATTTTCAGGCTGGTGGGTATGAAAATCTTTAAATCGATTTATCTCCGTTATTATGGCTCTAATCGAGATTTGGAGGGATTTTAGGTGTCAAAATTTTTTTACGTACAAAACCATGTCCCAACCCATAATTTTCAGGCTGGCGAGTATGAAAATCTTTAAATCGATTTATCTCCGTTATTATGGCTCTAATCGAGATTTGGAGGGATTTTAGGCGTCAAAATTTTTTTACGTACAAAAACATGTCCCAACCCATAATTTTTAGGCTGGTGGGTATGAAAATCTTTAAATCGATTTATCTCCGTTAATATGGCTCTAATCGAGATTTGGAGTGATTTTAGGTGTCAAAATTTTTTTACGTACAAAAACATGTCCCAACCCATAATTTTTAGGCTGGTGGGTATGAAAATCTTTAAATCGATTTATCTCCGTTATTATGGCTCTAATCGAGATTAGGAGGGATTTTAGGTGTCAAAATTTTTTTACGTACAAAAACATGTCCCAACCCATAATTTTCAGGCTGGTGGGTATGAAAATCTTTAAATCGATTTATCTCCGTTAATATGGCTCTAATCGAGATTTGGAGGGATTTTAGGTGTCAAAATTTTTTCACGTACAAAAACATGTCCCAACCCATAATTTTCAGGCTGGTGGGTATGAAAATCTTTAAATCGATTTATCTCCGTTATTATGGCTCTAATCGAGATTTGGAGGGATTTTAGGTGTCAAAATTTTTTACGTACAAAAACATGTCCCAACCCATAATTTTCAGGCTGGTGGGTATGAAAATCTTTAAATCGATTTATCTCCGTTATTATGGCTCTAATCGAGATTTGGAGTGATTTTAGGTGTCAAAATTTTTTCACGTACAAAAACATGTCCCAACCCATAATTTTCAGGCTGGTGGGTATGAAAATCTTTAAATCGATTTATCTCCGTTATTATGGCTCTAATCGAGATTTGGAGGGATTCTAGGTGTCAAAATTTTTTTACGTACAAAAACATGTCCCAACCCAAAATTTTCAGGCTGGTGGGTATGAAAATCTTTAAATCGATTTATCTCCGTTATTATGGCTCTAATCGAGATTTGGAGGGATTTTAGGTGTCAAATTTTTTTTACGTGCAAAAACATGTCCCAACCCATAATTTTCAGGCTGGTGGGTATGAAAATCTTTAAATCGATTTATCTCCGTTATTATGGCTCTAATCGAGATTAGGAGGGATTTTAGGTGTCAAAATTTTTTTACGTACAAAAACATGTCCCAACCCATAATTTTCAGGCTGGTGGGTATGAAAATCTTTAAATCGATTTATCTCCGTTATTATGGCTCTAATCGAGATTTGGAGGGATTTTAGGTGTCAAAATTTTTTTACGTACAAAAACATGTCCCAACCCATAATTTTCAGGCTGGTTGGTATGAAAATCTTTAAATCGATTTATCTCCGTTATTATGGCTCTAATCGAGATTTGGAGGGATTTTAGGTGTCAAAATTTTTTTACGTACAAAACCATGTCCCAACCCATAATTTTCAGGCTGGTGGGTATGAAAATCTTTAAATCGATTTATCTCCGTTAATATGGCTCTAATCGAGATTTGGAGGGATTTTAGGTGTCAAAATTTTTTTACGTACAAAAACATGTCCCAACCCATAATTTTCAGGCTGGTGGGTATGAAAATCTTTAAATCGATTTATCTCCGTTAATATGGCTCTAATCGAGATTTGGAGTGATTTTAGGTGTCAAAATTTTTTTACGTACAAAAACATGTCCCAACCCATAATTTTCAGGCTGGTTGGGTATGAAAATCTTTAAATCGATTTATCTCCGTTATTATGGCTCTAATCGAGATTTGGAGGGATTCTAGGTGTCAAAATTTTTTTACGTACAAAAACATGTCCCAACCCATAATTTTCAGGCTGGTGGGTATGAAAATCTTTAAATCGATTTATCTCCGTTAATATGGCTCTAATCGAGATTTGGAGGGATTTTAGGTGTCAAAATTTTTTACGTACAAAACCATGTCCCAACCCATAATTTTCAGGCTGGTGGGTATGAAAATCTTTAAATCGATTTTCTTTGTTATTATGGCTCTAATCGAGATTTGGAGGGATTTTAGGTGTCAAAATTTTTTTACGTACAAAAACATGTCCCAACCCATAATTTTCAGGCTGGTGGGTATGAAAATCTTTAAATCGATTTATCTCCGTTATTATGGCTCTAATCGAGATTTGGAGTGATTTTAGGTGTCAAAAATTTTTTACGTACAAAAACATGTCCCAACCCATAATTTTTAGGCTGGTGGGTATGAAAATCTTTAAATCGATTTATCTCCGTTATTATGGCTCTAATCGAGATTTGGAGGGATTTTAGGTGTCAAAAATTTTTTACGTACAAAAACATGTCCCAACCCATAATTTTTAGGCTGGTGGGTATGAAAATCTTTAAATCGATTTATCTCCGTTATTATGGCTCTAATCGAGATTTGGAGTGATTTTAGGTGTCAAAAATTTTTTACGTACAAAAACATGTCCCAACCCATAATTTTTAGGCTGGTGGGTATGAAAATCTTTAAATCGATTTATCTCCGTTATTATGGCTCTAATCGAGATTTGGAGGGATTTTAGGTGTCAAAAATTTTTTACGTACAAAAACATGTCCCAACCCATAATTTTTAGGCTGGTGGGTATGAAAATCTTTAAATCGATTTATCTCCGTTATTATGGCTCTAATCGAGATTTGGAGTGATTTTAGGTGTCAAAAATTTTTTACGTACAAAAACATGTCCCAACCCATAATTTTTAGGCTGGTGGGTATGAAAATCTTTAAATCGATTTATCTCCGTTATTATGGCTCTAATCGAGATTTGGAGGGATTTTAGGTGTCAAAATTTTTTTACGTACAAAACCATGTCCCAACCCATAATTTTCAGGCTGGCGAGTATGAAAATCTTTAAATCGATTTATCTCCGTTATTATGGCTCTAATCGAGATTTGGAGGGATTTTAGGCGTCAAAATTTTTTTACGTACAAAAACATGTCCCAACCCATAATTTTTAGGCTGGTGGGTATGAAAATCTTTAAATCGATTTATCTCCGTTAATATGGCTCTAATCGAGATTTGGAGTGATTTTAGGTGTCAAAATTTTTTACGTACAAAAACATGTCCCAACCCATAATTTTTAGGCTGGTGGGTATGAAAATCTTTAAATCGATTTATCTCCGTTATTATGGCTCTAATCGAGATTTGGAGGGATTTTAGGTGTCAAAATTTTTTTACGTACAAAACCATGTCCCAACCCATTATTTTCAGGCTGGTGGGTATGAAAATCTTTAAATCGATTTATCTCCGTTATTATGGCTCTAATCGAGATTTGGAGGGATTTTAGGTGTCAAAATTTTTTTACGTACAAAACCATGTCCCAACCCATAATTTTCAGGCTGGCGAGTATGAAAATCTTTAAATCGATTTATCTCCGTTATTATGGCTCTAATCGAGATTTGGAGGGATTTTAGGCGTCAAAATTTTTTTACGTACAAAAACATGTCCCAACCCATAATTTTTAGGCTGGTGGGTAAGAAAATCTTTAAATCGATTTATCTCCGTTAATATGGCTCTAATCGAGATTTGGAGTGATTTTAGGTGTCAAAATTTTTTTACGTACAAAAACATGTCCCAACCCATAATTTTTAGGCTGGTGGGTATGAAAATCTTTAAATCGATTTATCTCCGTTATTATGGCTCTAATCGAGATTTGGAGGGATTTTAGGCGTCAAAATTTTTTTACGTACAAAAACATGTCCCAACCCATAATTTTTAGGCTGGTGGGTATGAAAATCTTTAAATCGATTTATCTCCGTTAATATGGCTCTAATCGAGATTTGGAGTGATTTTAGGTGTCAAAATTTTTTTACGTACAAAAACATGTCCCAACCCATAATTTTTAGGCTGGTGGGTATGAAAATCTTTAAATCGATTTATCTCCGTTATTATGGCTCTAATCGAGATTAGGAGGGATTTTAGGTGTCAAAATTTTTTTACGTACAAAAACATGTCCCAACCCATAATTTTCAGGCTGGTGGGTATGAAAATCTTTAAATCGATTTATCTCCGTTATTATGGCTCTAATCGAGATTTGGAGGGATTTTAGGCGTCAAAAATTTTTTACGTACAAAAACATGTCCCAACCCATAATTTTTAGGCTGGTGGGTATGAAAATCTTTAAATCGATTTATCTAAGTTATTATGGCTCTAATCGAGATTTGGAGGGATTTTAGGTGTCAAAATTTTTTTACGTACAAAACCATGTCCCAACCCATTATTTTCAGGCTGGTGGGTATGAAAATCTTTAAATCGATTTATCTCCGTTATTATGGCTCTAATCGAGATTTGGAGGGATTTTAGGTGTCAAAATTTTTTTACGTACAAAACCATGTCCCAACCCATAATTTTCAGGCTGGCGAGTATGAAAATCTTTAAATCGATTTATCTCCGTTATTATGGCTCTAATCGAGATTTGGAGGGATTTTAGGCGTCAAAATTTTTTTACGTACAAAAACATGTCCCAACCCATAATTTTTAGGCTGGTGGGTATGAAAATCTTTAAATCGATTTATCTCCGTTAATATGGCTCTAATCGAGATTTGGAGTGATTTTAGGTGTCAAAATTTTTTTACGTACAAAAACATGTCCCAACCCATAATTTTTAGGCTGGTGGGTATGAAAATCTTTAAATCGATTTATCTCCGTTATTATGGCTCTAATCGAGATTAGGAGGGATTTTAGGTGTCAAAATTTTTTTACGTACAAAAACATGTCCCAACCCATAATTTTCAGGCTGGTGGGTATGAAAATCTTTAAATCGATTTATCTCCGTTAATATGGCTCTAATCGAGATTTGGAGGGATTCTAGGTGTCAAAATTTTTTCACGTACAAAAACATGTCCCAACCCATAATTTTCAGGCTGGTGGGTATGAAAATCTTTAAATCGATTTATCTCCGTTATTATGGCTCTAATCGAGATTTGGAGGGATTTTAGGTGTCAAAATTTTTTTACGTACAAAAACATGTCCCAACCCATAATTTTTAGGCTGGTGGGTATGAAAATCTTTAAATCGATTTATCTCCGTTATTATGGCTCTAATCGAGATTTGGAGGGATTTTAGGTGTCAAAATTTTTTTACGTACAAAAACATGTCCCAACCCATAATTTTTAGGCTGGTGGGTATGAAAATCTTTAAATCGATTTATCTCCGTTATTATGGCTCTAATCGAGATTTGGAGGGATTTTAGGTGTCAAAATTTTTTTACGTACAAAAACATGTCCCAACCCATAATTTTTAGGCTGGTGGGTATGAAAATCTTTAAATCGATTTATCTCCGTTATTATGGCTCTAATCGAGATTTGGAGGGATTTTAGGTGTCAAAATTTTTTTACGTACAAAAACATGTCCCAACCCATAATTTTTAGGCTGGTGGGTATGAAAATCTTTAAATCGATTTATCTCCGTTATTATGGCTCTAATCGAGATTTGGAGGGATTTTAGGTGTCAAAATTTTTTTACGTACAAAAACATGTCCCAACCCATAATTTTTAGGCTGGTGGGTATGAAAATCTTTAAATCGATTTATCTCCGTTATTATGGCTCTAATCGAGATTTGGAGTGATTTTAGGTGTCAAAATTTTTTTTACGTACAAAAACATGTCCCAACCCATAATTTTTAGGCTGGTGGGTATGAAAATCTTTAAATCGATTTATCTCCGTTATTATGGCTCTAATCGAGATTTGGAGGGATTTTAGGTGTCAAAATTTTTTTTACGTACAAAAACATGTCCCAACCCATAATTTTTAGGCTGGTGGGTATGAAAATCTTTAAATCGATTTATCTCCGTTATTATGGCTCTAATCGAGATTTGGAGGGATTTTAGGTGTCAAAATTTTTTACGTACAAAAACATGTCCCAACCCATCATTTTCAGGCTGGTGGGTATGAAAATCTTTAAATCGATTTATCTCCGTTAATATGGCTCTAATCGAGATTTGGAGGGATTTTAGGTGTCAAAATTTTTTTACGTACAAAAACATGTCCCAACCCATAATTTTCAGGCTGGTGGGTATGAAAATCTTTAAATCGATTTATCTCCGTTATTATGGCTCTAATCGAGATTTGGAGGGATTTTAGGTGTCAAAATTTTTTTACGTACAAAAACATGTCCCAACCCATAATTTTCAGGCTGGTGGGTATGAAAATCTTTAAATCGATTTATCTCCGTTATTATGGCTCTAATCGAGATTTGGAGGGATTTTAGGTGTCAAAATTTTTTACGTACAAAAACATGTCCCAACCCATAATTTTCAGGCTGGTGGGTATGAAAATCTTTAAATCGATTTATCTCCGTTATTATGGCTCTAATCGAGATTTGGAGGGATTTTAGGTGTCAAAATTTTTTCACGTACAAAAACATGTCCCAACCCATAATTTTCAGGCTGGTGGGTATGAAAATCTTTAAATCGATTTATCTCCGTTATTATGGCTCTAATCGAGATTTGGAGGGATTCTAGGTGTCAAAATTTTTTTACGTACAAAAACATGTCCCAACCCAAAATTTTCAGGCTGGTGGGTATGAAAATCTTTAAATCGATTTATCTCCGTTATTATGGCTCTAATCGAGATTTGGAGGGATTTTAGGTGTCAAAATTTTTTACGTACAAAAACATGTCCCAACCCATAATTTTCAGGCTGGTGGGTATGAAAATCTTTAAATCGATTTATCTCCGTTATTATGGCTCTAATCGAGATTTGGAGGGATTTTAGGTGTCAAAATTTTTTACGTACAAAAACATGTCCCAACCCATAATTTTCAGGCTGGTGGGTATGAAAATCTTTAAATCGATTTATCTCCGTTATTATGGCTCTAATCGAGATTTGGAGGGATTTTAGGTGTCAAAATTTTTTCACGTACAAAAACATGTCCCAACCCATCATTTTCAGGCTGGTGGGTATGAAAATCTTTAAATCGATTTATCTCCGTTAATATGGCTCTAATCGAGATTTGGAGGGATTTTAGGTGTCAAAATTTTTTTACGTACAAAAACATGTCCCAACCCATAATTTTCAGGCTGGTGGGTATGAAAATCTTTAAATCGATTTATCTCCGTTATTATGGCTCTAATCGAGATTTGGAGGGATTTTAGGTGTCAAAATTTTTTTACGTACAAAAACATGTCCCAACCCATAATTTTCAGGCTGGTGGGTATGAAAATCTTTAAATCGATTTATCTCCGTTAATATGGCTCTAATCGAGATTTGGAGGGATTTTAGGTGTCAAAATTTTTTTACGTACAAAAACATGTCCCAACCCATAATTTTCAGGCTGGTGGGTATGAAAATCTTTAAATCGATTTATCTCCGTTATTATGGCTCTAATCGAGATTTGGAGGGATTTTAGGTGTCAAAATTTTTTTACGTACAAAAACATGTCCCAACCCATAATTTTCAGGCTGGTGGGTATGAAAATCTTTAAATCGATTTATCTCCGTTATTATGGCTCTAATCGAGATTTGGAGGGATTTTAGGTGTCAAAATTTTTTACGTACAAAAACATGTCCCAACCCATAATTTTCAGGCTGGTGGGTATGAAAATCTTTAAATCGATTTATCTCCGTTATTATGGCTCTAATCGAGATTTGGAGGGATTTTAGGTGTCAAAATTTTTTACGTACAAAAACATGTCCCAACCCATCATTTTCAGGCTGGTGGGTATGAAAATCTTTAAATCGATTTATCTCCGTTAATATGGCTCTAATCGAGATTTGGAGGGATTTTAGGTGTCAAAATTTTTTTACGTACAAAAACATGTCCCAACCCATAATTTTCAGGCTGGTGGGTATGAAAATCTTTAAATCGATTTATCTCCGTTATTATGGCTCTAATCGAGATTTGGAGGGATTTTAGGTGTCAAAATTTTTTTACGTACAAAAACATGTCCCAACCCATAATTTTCAGGCTGGTGGGTATGAAAATCTTTAAATCGATTTATCTCCGTTATTATGGCTCTAATCGAGATTTGGAGGGATTTTAGGTGTCAAAATTTTTTACGTACAAAAACATGTCCCAACCCATAATTTTCAGGCTGGTGGGTATGAAAATCTTTAAATCGATTTATCTCCGTTATTATGGCTCTAATCGAGATTTGGAGGGATTTTAGGTGTCAAAATTTTTTCACGTACAAAAACATGTCCCAACCCATAATTTTCAGGCTGGTGGGTATGAAAATCTTTAAATCGATTTATCTCCGTTATTATGGCTCTAATCGAGATTTGGAGGGATTCTAGGTGTCAAAATTTTTTTACGTACAAAAACATGTCCCAACCCAAAATTTTCAGGCTGGTGGGTATGAAAATCTTTAAATCGATTTATCTCCGTTATTATGGCTCTAATCGAGATTTGGAGGGATTTTAGGTGTCAAATTTTTTTTACGTGCAAAAACATGTCCCAACCCATAATTTTCAGGCTGGTGGGTATGAAAATCTTTAAATCGATTTATCTCCGTTATTATGGCTCTAATCGAGATTTGGAGGGATTTTAGGTGTCAAAATTTTTTACGTACAAAAACATGTCCCAACCCATAATTTTCAGGCTGGTGGGTATGAAAATCTTTAAATCGATTTATCTCCGTTATTATGGCTCTAATCGAGATTTGGAGGGATTTTAGGTGTCAAAATTTTTTCACGTACAAAAACATGTCCCAACCCATAATTTTCAGGCTGGTGGGTATGAAAATCTTTAAATCGATTTATCTCCGTTATTATGGCTCTAATCGAGATTTGGAGGGATTTTAGGTGTCAAAATTTTTTACGTACAAAAACATGTCCCAACCCATAATTTTCAGGCTGGTGGGTATGAAAATCTTTAAATCGATTTATCTCCGTTATTATGGCTCTAATCGAGATTTGGAGGGATTTTAGGTGTCAAAATTTTTTCACGTACAAAAACATGTCCCAACCCATAATTTTCAGGCTGGTGGGTATGAAAATCTTTAAATCGATTTATCTCCGTTATTATGGCTCTAATCGAGATTTGGAGGGATTCTAGGTGTCAAAATTTTTTTACGTACAAAAACATGTCCCAACCCAAAATTTTCAGGCTGGTGGGTATGAAAATCTTTAAATCGATTTATCTCCGTTATTATGGCTCTAATCGAGATTTGGAGGGATTTTAGGTGTCAAATTTTTTTTACGTGCAAAAACATGTCCCAACCCATAATTTTCAGGCTGGTGGGTATGAAAATCTTTAAATCGATTTATCTCCGTTATTATGGCTCTAATCGAGATTAGGAGGGATTTTAGGTGTCAAAATTTTTTTACGTACAAAAACATGTCCCAACCCATAATTTTCAGGCTGGTGGGTATGAAAATCTTTAAATCGATTTATCTCCGTTATTATGGCTCTAATCGAGATTTGGAGGGATTTTAGGTGTCAAAATTTTTTTACGTACAAAAACATGTCCCAACCCATAATTTTCAGGCTGGTTGGTATGAAAATCTTTAAATCGATTTATCTCCGTTATTATGGCTCTAATCGAGATTTGGAGGGATTCTAGGTGTCAAAATTTTTTTACGTACAAAAACATGTCCCAACCCATAATTATCAGGCTGGCGAGTATGAAAATCTTTAAATCGATTTATCTCCGTTATTATGGCTCTAATCGAGATTTGGAGGGATTTTAGGTGTCAAAATTTTTTTACGTACAAAACCATGTCCCAACGCATAATTTTCAGGCTGGTGGGTATGAAAATCTTTAAATCGATTTATCTCCGTTAATATGGCTCTAATCGAGATTTGGAGGGATTTTAGGTGTCAAATTTTTTTACGTACAAAAACATGTCCCAACCCATAATTTTCAGGCTGGTGGGTATGAAAATCTTTAAATCGATTTATCTCCGTTAATATGGCTCTAATCGAGATTTGGAGTGATTTTAGGTGTCAAAATTTTTTTACGTACAAAAACATGTCCCAACCCATAATTTTCAGGCTGGTTGGTATGAAAATCTTTAAATCGATTTATCTCCGTTATTATGGCTCTAATCGAGATTTGGAGGGATTCTAGGTGTCAAAATTTTTTTACGTACAAAAACATGTCCCAACCCATAATTTTCAGGCTGGTGGGTATGAAAATCTTTAAATCGATTTATCTCCGTTAATATGGCTCTAATCGAGATTTGGAGGGATTTTAGGTGTCAAAATTTTTTACGTACAAAACCATGTCCCAACCCATAATTTT
>NW_027041257.1:0-97083 GCF_037179485.1 Ochlerotatus camptorhynchus | reverse complement strand
TTATTAACCATTGAATAATCGAGTGATTCCAAAGTAATTCCTATAATTATTCAAGTAATCTTAGTAATTTCGGTAATTGAGAGTAATAAAAGTAATTTCAAAGTTATAAAGTAATTTTAATTAATTTAAAAGTAATCAGAGTAATTTGCGGTAATCTGACTGGCACTGACAGGTAACTAACGCTGGTAGAAACCCCTCGGTTTGACACCTCGCGTTTGATCAGATAATCGAAATGGATGATATTCGAGCACTTGAAAATGACGTTTCCAACCACTTCTAGATAGAGCTGGAATTAAGGCGTAACAGCCTTTGTAAACAATGACTTCTCTCGTTGATTTCTCGGAATTCAAGGCATGCCTACACAAACCAACATATCTATCGGATAGGAGAAGTCTTCCTCTACTCGATGGTGATGTCGATTTGCCATCCGAGAAATCATCGGGAGAAGTCATTGTTTACAAAAGCTGTTACGCCCAAATTCCAGCTCTATCTAGACTTACTCTTTACCACGCACAGTGGGGCAGTGAACCCCGTGGCCAAAACCTTTTGCGCCGTGGGTATGCATTCTACAGATTTTCAGTCTTGGAGAAAGTTGCTCAGTTTATCAAGGGCCAACTTTTGTTGTGTTCTGATTAGTTCGTAATTCTGCCGCATAGGGGGCGCTTGAATCTATATTTTAAACGGAGGGTCCTAAAAGGATGCTTACTGCGGCAACGTTGTGCATTTTATAGTTCTGAGAAATGTTGTCAAAGACTTCAAAGGCCTATGACTCACCTAAAGTGTCGACATGAATCCGATCGACGTTGTTCATTTGTCAACTTGTTATTCACAACATAGTTTACCCATTTATGGGTAGGGATTCTACCCGAATTCGGGTAGTTTTAAAATAGCGTGTTTAGAACCGGATGATCGTGACCATGGTGGGTATTTAAATGGTGATACAGCTTTGTCACTATATAGGCGAGGAGGTCGCGGGGGGGGGGGGTAGTGCGGTTTTAGTGCAAATTGTAAACAAACTCGGTTGCTGTCCCATACAAAAATCCAACATGGCTGAATCATGAATTTGACACATTAGAACACCTATATGTAGTCACCTTGATCGTGGCTGTCTAGAAATAACGATTAACATTTCAAAACGTCCTATCTGCTTTTTTACAAGGATTCTGCTAGTGTTCAGGAATCTTTTTCTTGAGAAAAATGGAAAATTCCAAAAGGCCTTTTTAATAGAAACTAAACGATCGATTCAACCTCTCGCTGTGAATAGGAGAACGTCAAAAAAGTGTTGTGAGCATAAATTTTTGCCTTGAGACATAGGAAGCGGAACACTTTTTTACTTTTCCTGATAAATTGATTCATCTGAGATGCTGCAAAACTTAATCTACAGTTGAAAAATTTAATTCTGTAACGTGTTTGAAAAGATCCTGGTGGTGTTCAGGAATATTTTTGTTGAAAAAAATGGAAAATTAGAAAAGTGCCTTAGAGGTTATGATCTTCCGGATTTCTTGTGTGTGAATAGTTAAGGTGCAAATCAGTTCAGATTTGTGAAAAATCGTACAATAAGACAATTACCGATGGAAATTGGCAAGATTTTGAATGAAAAATGCTGTTATTTGCGTTGGGGAAAATACTTATTCTGATGTAAACAAACGGTTTGGTTGACGTTTCTTCTCGTACTCGCGTGGCGCACTCTACATTGGTGGTGCATTAAAAAGGCGTATAGTGCCTTAGTGGTTATAATCTTCCGGATTTCTTATGTGTGCAAATTAGTTCAGATGTGTGGAAAACCGTAAAATAAGACCATTACTGATGGAAATTGGCAAGATGTTCAATGAAAAATACTTTTATTTTGCGTTGTGAAAAATCCTTCTTCTAATGTAAACACACGGTTTGGTTGACGTTTCTTCTCGAACTCGCGTGGTGCCCTCTACCTTGGTGATGCACTAAAAAGGCCTATAGCACTAAACTATCTATTTTAAGATGGGTTGAAAATGTTCAATTCACCGACCTCGATCTCCGCCAGTTAATTTTAGTAAATAAATTTAAATACCGATAAACACCAATGTCTGTGAACGGATGCTGCCGATATTCAAAAAATAGTTCTGGCAACTCTGAACGGATGGTAATGACAGTGAGTGGTTTGTTATTTTGCACTTTGGTGAGCGTGAAATGAATGTGTTACGGCCGCCGTACGATGTAACTGTTGCACTAAACAAACGACCCTACACTGAACGAATTTGACATATTCCTGTTATGTGGAAGTCTAATAAATTTGCGCTATAAGATAATCCATTGAAAATGATATGATTGAAAATGTGTCAGGTAAATTCTATATGAATATCTGATACATTTACAATGCTGATAATTTGGTAACATTTATATGATCGTCATATGATAAATGAAAATCGATTAAATTATAATAATTAACTGAAATTGATTTGAAACCCATAAGCATAAGCTATACTTTTCACCACAATATAATATATGTGTCATAAATCAATCGAAGTAAAGTTTATGTGAAAATAACATGAAATTTACTTCTTCTTTTGACACATATATTTAATCGATTTCTAAAAATAAATTCGAAAAATAAACATCAGGCAGTGGGAGCTTTCACAGTTGTGCCTTTTTTTTTATTGTAGCTGATTTGGGATTCGATCAAGATCTGTTGAGGTGTGATGCTTTCGGTGTCTGTGCTCGATTCCACTGGGCCACGGCTGACTTCAAGATTGAGCTCGTTCAAATAGCATGAAGTAAGAACAGCTCTCCCGACATGGAATGTAGTGCAACTTTATGCTCGTTTTGCTAGAGTGAAGACAAATAGCACTGACAAATTTATGTTCCGTTTCGGTGGTGTGGTTTGTTCAAATCTTTCTTTATGCACCTGTGTGCAATAAATCAACGACTAAATTATGTGATTTGATAGAACTGGCTCATGAAGTTCGAGTACTACTTAGGGCTGGAATCTGAATTAGCCGTGTAGAAGGCTTACAATTAGAATCATAGCAAAGTAAATATTACAGTAGAATCATTTTTTTTTTCAATCTCAATACATTCTTTTCTGGAACCAATAATCATATGAATGAGTGTACGTTAACATCGTTGAAAATTGTTTCAATAATTTATAAAGAACAATCATGTAAGATGTATTTTATTGGGAGCGATATTCATCCCAGAAAAACATGCAAAAACAAATGCTTGCTGTTGGATTTCTTAAAAGGCATTTCTATATGACTATTTAATGATTGTATAGATCTGTTTACAATCTTTAAACGTCAAAAATCAAAGCAAGCTATTACAATGAGATATACATGTTTTCCTATACTGCAAAGTTAAATGACAGTCCAAAAGTTTCTACATGTCTGTTTACACGCGACATATCAACAAACGTCAAAAATCGTTAAAAGCAACTCCAATAAAATATACATGATTATCTTATATGATATATCTTTTAGTGAGCAATATTCATCATGAAAACAGGTATATTTTACTGAATTTTCTCATAGTGCAAACTTATATGATTTTCCATTAGTTTCTAGATGTCTGTTCCCACTCATGACATATCAACAGTTTTTCACCATGAAATATATCAGACAATATTCATATACTTATTACCTATCGCTAACCACGTTCGAAGCAAAGTATTATCAAGTACTAAGTATGTGAAATTACGATAGAAATCATTCCATATCGCAGTCATAGTTTTTAAGTGATAATCCAATGGAATCTATCAATCATCACATAGAATGAATAAATATGCTGACATTGCTATGTTATAAGATGGATCCAATAAACGGTACATGTCGATTTGTTTCAGTGTAGGGGCCAAATCTCGATGCGGGTGAAGAGCTTTTACGATCGGTTTTTACCCTTCTTACAAAGAAGGGTATAGATATCACTTGAAAAACCGACTATCGATCCGAGGTCCGGAGGGCCGAGTGTCATATACCATTCGACTCAGCTCGACGAGATCGGAACATGTCTGTGTGTGTGTGTGTGTGTTTTTTTTTTTTTTTTTTTTTTTTTTTTTTTTTTTTTTTTTTTTTTTTATAGTAAGGTTTAGGAAAGCTTCAAGAAGCCTGGCCTGTAGTGAAGGTGGCACGGTGTGGTATCCACTAGTTGCCTAGTGCAGCTCCACTAAAACCCATTCCTTACTCTCTCCTCTGCCTGGATCCCCCCGGGACCACTGTGAAGCGACTACTTCGGGGGGTGGCTGTGCTCATGCACTTGTCGTACTCTCAGCGCTAGCTGGCGTTGCTAGATCGCTGCTCTTCTCTCCATTTACGCTGCAGCTCTGACATAATCTGTGTGACTGCCCTGCTGACGGCATTCCAAGAGTCCTCCTCTCGACACATTTCATCGACGACATTCTCCACGTTAAGGGCGGGCATCTCCGTTCGCACTGCCTCGAACCTTGGACAGTCAAAGACCACATGCTCCGGCGTTTCATCGACGTTGCCACACTCCGGACAGAGGGGTGACGCTGCGTGTCCGAACCGATGCAGGTATTTCCTGAAGCAGCCGTGGCCAGACAGGAACTGCGTTAGGTGGAAATTGACTTCTCCGTGTTTTCTGTTCACCCAGGTCGAAAGAATCGGTATTAGTCTATGTGTCCATCTACCGTTCTCCGTCGTGTTCCACTCCTGTTGCCACTTAGCCAATGACTCCACTCTCACAACTTTCCGTACTCTTCCGGCTTCTCTCTGCCTGTAGCACTCACTGTCCTCCGCCAGGGTGATGCCGATAGGGATCATACCGGCGATAACGCATACTGCTTCCGACGAGATGGTTCTGTACGCACTCACGACTCGCATGGCCATAAGCCGGAACGTACTGCTCAGTTTCCTTTGGTTCTGCTTCGTTTCCAGCGCTGGAACCCAGGCTGGACCTCCATATCTCAGTATCGATGATGACACGCTGGCCAGAAGACGCCTCTTGCTACTGCTGGGACCAGCGTTGTTCGGCATGATTCTAGCTATCGCGTTGATGGCCTTCGAAGCCTTCTCACAGGCATATTCGACGTGGCTGTTGAAGTTTAGCCGGTCATCGATCATCACTCCCAGGTATTTTAACACACGCTTCGAGGCTATGGTGTGCTCCCCGACGGTGATTTCCGCCCGCTGTACCGCTTTACAGTTACTGACCAATAACACTTCCGTTTTGTGGTGGGCTATTTGCAGCTTCGCTCCTTTCATCCAGTTACCAATCATGTCGATTGCCTCGGTTGACAACACTTCCACCTCTTCCAGCGTCTCGCCTGTTACCGTCAAGACGACGTCGTCCGCAAAGCCAACGATCTCAACTCCTTTGGGCAGTTTCAGCGTTAGCACGCCGTTGTACATCCCGTTCCAGAGCGTTGGACCAAGGATGGAGCCTTGTGGAACTCCCGCTGTGATCCTAATCGATCTCTGTCCCATGTCTGTCTCGTAGACCAGAACCCGGTTCTGGAAATAACTCCTCAGGATCCTGCACAGGTAGTCAGGGACCCTCATTCTATGCAGTGCTTCGGCGATGGCCTCCCAGCTGGCGCTGTTGAACGCATTCTTGACGTCGATCGTTATGACGGCGCAATATCGATCTCCTCTCCGCTTCTGTTTGGACGCCTTTTCAGCTCTCTCGACCACTGTCCGAATTGCATCCACCGTCGATCTCCCTTTCCGGAATCCGAACTGCCTCTCCGACAATCCGTGCTCACTCTCCGTGTATTTCGTCAGCCTGTTTAGGATGATCCTCTCCAAGAGTTTTCCGAGTGTATCCAGCAGGCATATAGGCCTGTATGATGCTGGATCCCCCGGCGGTTTTCCTGGTTTCGGCAGCAACACTAGCTTCTGTATCTTCCACCTGTCAGGGAAGTGACCCTCGTTCAGGAATTTCTGCAGCACCATCCTGAACATGTCCGGGGATGACTGGATCGCCGCTTTCAACGCTACGTTGGGGATTCCATCCGGACCGGGAGCTTTCTTCACCTTCAATCCTTTCGCCACTACTACGAGCTCCTCGTTGGTGATTTCGACGTTATCTCCCTCTCTTTCTCCGTACGGTGTAGGTGGCCAGGTTGTTGGGTCGTGCTTCGGGAAAAGTCCTTCCACGATGACTTTCAGCTTCTCTGGGCACATTTCAGCGGGCATCGTTGGACCTCTGATCTTCGCCATCACGACTCGGTATGCGTCGCCCCAGGGGTTGGCATCAGCGTCTTGACACAGCTCCTTAAAACAGTTCGACTTGCTCTGCTTAATCACTCGTTTAAAAGCGGCCCTGGCCGCTCGAAACACTTCTCTTCGTTCCTCTCTGTCTGCTTCCGTTCTTGCTCTCTGAACACGTCTTCTGGCTCTGAGACAACTAGCGCGGAGAGTACTAAGTGCCTCGTTCCACCAGTAGACTGGACGCCGTCTGTTATTTGGCTCCAGTTTCCTCGGCATGGTCGTGTCACATGCTCTCACTAACGTTTCTGTCAGCTCGTCCGCATTTAGATCTACGGGACTCCCGTCCACACGAAGTGCCTCAACGAACAAATCCTTGTCGAAAGCTTTCGTCTTCCACTTTCGGTCACAAGTTCTCGTCCTCCGTACTGCCACAGTATTCCGTTGACCGATGCCATATCGTATCGCCTGATGGTCGCTATGGGTATATCCTTCGCACACTCTCCAATCCATGTTTGCCATCAGCGACGGACTGCAGAAAGTAACGTCGATAATGGATTCTCGGCAATCTCTGCGAAAAGTGCTGCTGGTGCCTTTATTGGCCAGCATAACTTCCAGTTTTGCCAGAGCTTCCAGCAGACTGTGCCCTCTTGCATTGGAACACCTGCTTCCCCACTCCACTGCCCAAGCATTGAAGTCTCCTCCGATGACTACCGGTCGTCGTCCGACCAGCTCTTCGGTAAGTCCATCAAGCATCTTGTAGAACTTCTCAATCGTCCATCTGGGGGGTGCGTAACAACTACACATGAAGATTCCGTTGATTTTGGCGATGACGAAGCCTTCGTATGAGCTCGCAACCACTTCTTGAATGGGGTATCTGCCCATAACTTGTATAGCTGCCATCCCAGCTCTATCCGCAACCCAGTTACCGTTATCGGGAGGGACTCGATACGGTTCCGCAATGATTGCAACGTCGCACTTTGTTTCTGTTGTCGACTGCCACAACAGTTGCTGAGCAATGTCGCAATGATTGAGGTTTATTTGGGTTACCTCCATTACTGTTGGCCTGCCATCGCCTTTTTGTATGCTAGGCATTTGAAGCCTCCCGTCGTATGATCGTTACCGTCCTCTTTTTTGCAGAGCATACACCTCGGATGCTTCGTGCAGCCTCTTGCAATATGGCCTTTCTCTCCGCATTTCCTGCACAGATCAGATCTGTCAGGGCCATTGCAGTTCCTCGCCTGGTGACCGAATCCCATGCACTTGAAGCATCGCTCCAATTGCTTGGTAACCCGAGGAGTGGCTTTCAGCGAGCACAATGACCAGCCAACCTTGACCTTGCCCGTCTCCAACAGCTTATTCGCTGCAGCTGTCGAAAGCCGTATAACCGCCGTTTGCATGCCGCCGTACGCCTTCCTCATGCGGATTGACATCGGGACATCTCCCAGATCGCAGTGCACTCTCAACGCACTTCTTAGCTCCTCTTCTGTGGTGATCTCGTCCAGGTCCCTGCACTCGACCACTGTCTCCTGGGATAGAGCTCTTACGCTCGCCCCTTCGCCAAGAGACTTTTCGACGAGCTCCTTGAAGGCTGAGCTCTTGATAGCAGGATCCTTCTTCAGCTCAAAGAGGATCTCGCCTTTCTGGGTTCGCCTGGTTTTCACCGGTGGTGTGTGTGTGTGTGTCTACGTGTGTATGTGTGTATGTGTGTGTGTATGTAACGAAATGAATGCGCTCACGTTTCTCAGCAACCGCTCAACCGATTTGGACAAACTCGGCGCCAAATGATAGGTCTTGGGGTCCCATTGAACGCTATTGAACGGTTTTGGAATCGGTCAAAACCATCATGCGACACATCAAATTACTACAGAATTCAAAAATAAGATCAATGCAAGTCGTGTTAAGTGTTCCAGACCACATTGGACACACTTGGACATGTTCCGGGTACCCCGGGGAAGTTGCTTGAATATGAATTGAATTAAAACCCATTAAATCACATTAAAATACGATGATAAGGTGATTGGTAGCCTCACCAAATAGACTACACCCGGATATATTCCGGGTACCCCCAGGCAGTGACGTAGCGTCACTGGATGACACGGGAGTTGGGGGCTTGATCACTGATAATGACAATAAAATAAATAAACTTGAATAAGTAAGAAGGGTCTGATCACACCATAGGTGGATAAATTCGGGTTTATTTTTTTGTTTTTTATGCGTTAATCAAATCTTGTGAGGGGTTGTAGAAATCTTTACGATCCGTGAACATGTGATTTATATATGTGCGTTTTTATGACCATTCGAGTGTCCTACAATCCTAGAAAGATGGTCCTTCGATTGGTAATTTCTACAGTTTTACGATTTTACAACAAACCTATTAAGTTTCGTACGTTTTTTTTTACATCGATCTGACTCGCTTTATGACTGGAATCACGTCAAAATTCATGATCATAAAAAAGACTGAATATTTCAAACAATACTCAATCATCGTTGCGTTAACATTATCTATAAATAAGTAATGCTTGCACTTTCTTTCACACATCTTTTGGCAAATGATGTCATACAATTTTTATTCCCTCAATCTCCTCGTTCATAAAACCATTAAGCCGACTGTCATATCCTTCAGCTGTTTCGGGGGGGCTGCCTTCGCAACCATCGCATCCACCCGTATCGTACACGCTAAGCTCGGTTGACACCCTTTCCGATTTAGCTTTTTGCTCATAAACAAACCAATAAAACTCTTACCATATTAAATACTTTCATCCGAAGTGAGTGTTCATAAATTTCTTCAATTCGTCTCATTGCAAATAAAACTACTATTAGCCTCCCTTGATCGCTTTTTGGGTTTACCTCTCTCTCTCTCCCTCGCTTTGTTGTGTGCCACGCGTAAACAAAACACCGTCAAACCACAACATTACGATCTTTTTTTGCGCTCCCCCAAAATCTGCTTATCTGACCAACAATAACAACAAGATGGAGAGACCCAGCAGCAGCCAGCAGTTCAACACTTTAGGCTGTTTACATAACAAGCAAAAGCAACATAAGGATAAGGAGGAGGAGGAGGAGGCGGTAGCAGTGGGTGGTCATTTATCCAACGTGTATAGAAATGGAAGAGGAGCAGCAGGAGGAGCAAGTTGAACGCTTCTGCTCACACAGAGGGAGCAACTGCATTTGGCCGGGCCCGGAGGGGGTTTGTTTGTTGCGATCGCCATTGTGTCGTCGTGATGCCCATCGATCGATTGAGGCAGGTTGGTTCGCTGATGGAGGAGTGTGCTAAAATCAAACAATGCGAATCTGACTCTCTAAGACTAACGGCGAGACACGAGACGGATGTTTGCTGTTTGGTGACATATGTCCCATGCAGTGTTGGCAAAATCATCAATCAAATGATATGTTTCCGCTCTAATACGCTCTCAATATCGCAAAATGAGTTCTTTCACTGAGAAGAACGAACGAAAAGGAAATTGAAAAATGTTTTTTTACTCATAATTTTTAGCATTCTTTGCTTCAAAATTATGTTCCTCCGGACATACACAAATCACTTTTTGTCGATAAGTGTTTCTTATGTAAAAGGGATGGAGAACATGCCAGAATGGCAATTTAAATATTCTCATTCTGAGAAAATTCCGTTTTAAGTTTGTAAACGCAATTATAAAATATTTGGCACCACTGTACCTAAATAATAAATTCATATTAAGATTCCTTGCCTGATTTTCTCATAAAAATACTCTACAAAGTTAATTGTAGCTTTATTTGTTCCGACGATATTGCTAAATAAAGTAGTGCTTTCTTAAAAATCATGAAAAATAGAAAATGCTCCCCTACACGGATTGCTACGATTTGCTCAAAAATTTAGATTCATAAAAGTCAGACCAAAATAAAACATCTCCTCCAAATCTGGTCCAAATCGAAAGAGGTCAATTACATTTTTGTATTTTTTTTCTCGATCACTTGGCGCGGAATGACCCATAATTGGATTCTTTAGGGGTATTGAGAGGTAAATGCATATTCGTAATCTGCATTTTAAATAGATCCGACGTCCAAAATTTTGTCAACATTGGAGCACTGGAACGGTTTTAAATAAGTGTGATTACATTAGCAAAAAAAACACCATCTTAGTGCCCCTCGGCCGTACTTTGTATGGGAGTGAGCTGGCAATTTGTTAATTTTGTGTCAAACAGTGAGGTGGTTATTTGGCTTTACATCTTGATTTTAAAACTGAGATGGAAGTAAATGGGATCGACAAAATTATCGTTGTGATCAGCAAAAGAAGCCCTCTCGGATGAGTATAGTAACCAATATATTTTTCAAAATTAAAGAACCCAAGTCATTATAATATTATTCGAGAAAGGTGATGAATTAATCAGGGTCTATAAGTAAGCCTACACGAGAAGAAAAACTCATATTGAATGTATTAAGCAAACCACATAGATTTTTGCCATTGCCATCTTCGCATAAAGTTTAAGCATAATTCATATGACATTGATAAACCTTGTCATAACAATTTCATAACATAGATTTATTCAGACGTCAAATAGATTTTATACTATCGATACATGAATACTATTTTGAAGAGACCACCATATAGGTTGAAAGGAAACCAGACAAAAATATATTAACTCAATTTACTGATTCCAAGTGTTTTTATTCTATAACCTCGCGACATCATTTATGTAACGAAGCACTCGTCGATTGGCCTTCGTTTGCGATCGACTGCGCTTTATCGTCAACCGTTTGTGGGCGGCCTTCACGTGCTACTGGTGCAACTTTTCCAAAGTCCCCGGCGTATATTCCACAGCCACAGGATTTTCTGCCTCCCGGATGAACGTTCAAAGCTTTTCCAAACATCAGCGATGATCATATTCGAACATGTTGCCATCCTTGGTAACATTGGCGGTTGTTGTGCTGAAAATGAATGGAAAATTATTATTTATAATTGATTCGATTTCAAGGTTACACGACAACGTTACCAAATTCCTGTTCACTTCCTTGTTGCTGTGTGCTGTAAACAAAGAAGATTAAAAGTGATAAATTCACGCATAGTAGGCTTAATTTTATCTTACCCGGAATCCATCGACAATTTGTAAATAAAATCGAAGACAGTAAATTTGAGTTTCCAGGTACCAAAGATATTACATGAATAATTGATAAGACAAATTTCTGTTGACCAATGTTAAAGCTCGTAGTATTTGAAAAGCCTGATTATGACACTCCTTTTTCAGTCTAAATCACGTATACAAAATCATAAATGTGCCGCTCTGACCAACACGATGAATGCGTCAGTTTTATAATCTGTTCGACTGCATTACATAAGTCAAGGTCGCCCCAATTTACCAACCGCTTACAAGTCACAATACAGATAAGTATGACTATGACGTTATGACGATGATAAGATTCTACACACCAAGCTCTGCCTCCGTTCGCTGTTATTATGTCACATTGAGGCAGATCGTCAAACTTTCTCGGCGTTATAATACACAACAATGCAACCTAGATTGTGATAGGTTCTCGACCCCCAGTAGACGACCGTATTTCGCTTATCGCATGACTTTGATAAGACCCCCCGTTTTAGCGCTGGAATGGGCTACTTTACAGCAGCTATAAATTGCCCAGGAACAGTTTGGACACTCAAACCATCGCGTTTTGTTTTTGTCATGCAGGCATAGAGGATTTTGTATTTTGCATTTTGTATTGTATTGTTTTTAACTAGCTTCCAAGCTTCCAACCCACCGGTCCTTTTCAGGACCACAAATGACTGATAAAAGAGTTAACTAAAGAGTAGGAGCTTGAATCCAAGACATGGCTTGTACAACAGAACTCTCAAATTGCTTCCGAATTTCAACCTA
The DNA here is from genome assembly GCF_037179485.1 of Ochlerotatus camptorhynchus. Lineage (NCBI taxonomy): Eukaryota > Metazoa > Arthropoda > Insecta > Diptera > Culicidae > Ochlerotatus > Ochlerotatus camptorhynchus. Next base: position 85,100 of record NW_027041257.1, on the reverse strand, counting down.
TGGAAATTTTTCACTGATAACCAATTTTTAAATCACACTAGTATTCGCATAATCAGGCTTATCGAATGCCTGGGAACTCTTATCCATTCCCGCCTTTTCAGAAATCACATCACATTGTTATCTCTTTTATCGAGAGTCCATTCACCATACCACTACCACCACCGTCCACGGCAAATTCAAGATTAAGCGCATATATCCGTTCACTGTTCAGTCACCCAGCCATTTCGGAATCTGAAATCAAACTCTACGGTTTGTCAGTCAGATTCTGCTAAAAGGAAAAAAAAAATCATGGATCCCTCCGTAAACCTCCGGCAAGAGCAACAGGTGGACCTGGTGGACGCAAACCCGACCCTTAGTGGGTCCGGTAGTAATAGTGAAGTAGATGCAGCTGGATTTAACGAATCGAAACCGGCCCAGACCCTGTCTGTTGGGCCGATTCCGAAACCGGAGGGATCCGGAATTCTAGCCATACCTACGGCTAAGCTGTACTCCATGAACGGAGCGAAACGTGGCAAGGTGTTAATATTCAATCATGAAACTTTCGAAGAAAAAGTTGGTTGCAAGGACCGGCCCGGTACGGACCAAGACGTAGCAAGATTAAACCAGGTTCTGCCTCAACTCGGATTCCAAAAGGAGGATATTGAAGTGTACAACAACATGAGTAAAGGCGAAATCAACGGGATTGCGGAAAACCGTGAGTAGTGAATCGTTTATATGATGATCGGATTACTGTGAGCGGTTTAATTTGCAGTGAAAAACAACGCTGATCTGGAAATATCCGATTGCTTAGTGGTGGTGATACTTACACACGGTATTAAGAATGACAAGTTGGTGGCCAACGATGGAGAGTACCATTTGTACGAGTTTATTGAGAACTTCAATCCCACTACCTTGAAGTCCATGGCTGGAAAACCGAAACTGTTCATAATCCAAGCCTGTCGTGGCGAAGAAGTAGATCATGGTGTTAAGTTGATGGCATACAGTGCCAGAGATCAGGTCGACTCGCAGCCGGATATTCGTCCGTATCCTGAATTTCCCGATCTGTTCGTTGTGCAGAGTTCTCATCACGGTAAGCTTTGTTTGAAAGAGAGAAAAACGATTCGAATTGTGCACCTTAATACTCTAATAGTACGTTCAGACTACAGAGTTATAACATATTATAACGCTATCTTGATGGTGGTTTCTGTATTGTAATTATTTTTACAACCGTTATGCCTGTTACAACTGCTCAGTCTGGACAGCGCATTATGCCTTGTTCAGACTACAGAATTATAAAACATGCTACAAGGCTGTTGCCATAATTATCAACATGAAAACTGTCGTAGCCTTGTAACTTGTTATAGCTCCATAGCGTGAATTTTCAAAACCACAAAAATATCAGCTTCCACAAAACATACAAATATGAAATTACTGCTATGCAGCTCCAGGCCAAATAGCAAACAAAAATGATTTTTTTGACTCGTCCTTCTTCGATTTGCATGAAACTTTGCACAGTTGTTTGTTATGGGGAATCTTTCAATGTTTTGCCATTTTGACATTTTCCAATAAATTGTAGCACGAAAACATCACTAAGTGGCCGGCGCCGGTAGTGTAGTGATAGGCTGCTTTCTCACCCCAATGGGTCTGGGTTCAATCCCAGCCGAGGTCGGTGGGATTTTTCTGAGGCATAAAAATCTCTGGTCACGTCTTCCTTCGGAAGGGAAGTAAAGCCATTGGTCCCGGCCCATATGTGTTGAATGGGTGTGATATCCCAACCAGGTGTGGAAGAAGCTTCCTTCCTCCACATTCGATTGCCGTTAATGGATGGGAATCGATATCCGTTGGTTATTGGCACTAGATTGCGGAACAGACACCGACGTTAGATAAAAGAATGAACATCACTAAATCTTCTGATCAAAATGACGTCAGATACAATGTTGTAGAGAAAAATAGTGTTCCTAGAAAAAAAATATACTCGGTATTTTTTGTATAGTAATTTTGTGTAAACATTCATATAAAGTGTTGAATAGTCAAATATAATAAAATATCCATGTTCAATTTTTATAATATTTTGTTTTTAATGAAAAAAAAAGCTAAATAAAAAATACAAACTTTTGTAATATTGTAAACTATGGGAACTTGGAAATTGTCAAAAATCGTAGAACAAGAACTTTTGTTGCAATTTTTAAATTTCTTGTTTGCACGTTTTTAAAGAAATTTTTGCTCAGAAATCGATTTCAAATTTCTCAAATATTAATTTCTGTGTACAAATTATTTAAAAAACCATACCAATAAAAAGTTAAAAAAAAAACTGACCAAAAGTTTATGTTCTACGATGATTGTCAATTTTCAAGGTTTACAATATTTCAAAAGTTTGCATTTTTCATGAGCATTATTTAAGCAATATCTTTTAAACTAGAACCAGCAGATTTTGAAATATATAAGTATTTAACACTTTATAAATTTTTATATCAAAATTATTTAAAAAAAAATTACCGTGTATATTTTTTTCCAAAAACACCACATTTTTTCTACAACTTTATCTTTGACGTCATTTCGATCAGAAGTGAGGTATTCGTGCTGAAAGTTATTGAAAAAACCGTAGCCGCCATTTTGAAAAAAAAAACAATCACAAGATCCAAAATGGCCGAACTGCGGACTCACTCAGGGAGCCAGTGTGAACTGTCAAACGGGAGCCAACCCTTCAGAAGCAACAACGTCAAGCATTATACTCTCATAAAACTAATCCATACTTTTTCATAACAAATTCTAAATGTAAGACTCAAAGACAATAACCAACAACCTCAGTGATGAAAGTATAAAAACCAGCATAGTTTTTATGACTCTGCTGAGTTTTCAATTGCACTAAAACATACTTTGGCGAAACATTTATGTAAACAAACAAACAAACAAACAAACTGGCTCAGAGCTTTTGGCGGGAATCATCTAAGGCAGAGCAAAACAGGTTTAAACTTGAAAAAAATTTCAACCAGTTTTTCATTTGCCTGCAAAATAAAATCGATCGGCTTCGCAGTACCCAACCCATAACAAGGAGAAGGTTGAGTTTAATAGATTTGGCGTGGAACGGCTCTACTCCGTGGTTGCTGCGCTACTACAAACAAAGAGTAGTGATTTCCTTTTGTACTAAATGTTCATTATTAATTAGCAATACCCCGCCCTATTTATCAGTGCATGAACTCAAATCGATAGACGAGTGCACGGATGGATTTGAGTTCACTCACTCGACAAAAAGTGACACAACAGCGGGGCCCTGTTTCCTAAAAATGAACACATGAATAATGCACGCGTAACTTTTGAAAAGGGCCTATCAACTTATGTAAACAACTTCCTAGGTCATTTTCACGAGAACCGAAGTACGTCCACGCAAACCAAGAGCACTATTGGGAAGAGGAGAATTTCCCCTACCCGATGATGTTGTTAGTTTACGTGGGCGTATTCGGTTCGCACGAAAAAGGCTTAACAAGTTTTGTGTACAAAAGTTGATAGGCCCGTTTCAAATGTTACGCGAGTATTATTCATGTGTTCATTTTTAGTAAACAGGGTCCCGCTTTTGGGTCACTTTTTGTCGAGTGAGTGAACTCAAATCCATCCGTGCACTCGTCTATTAGGGCGTAACAGCTTTTGTAAACAATCACTTCTATCGATGATTTCTAGGAATTCAAGGCACGTCCACGCATACCAACCTAACCATCGGATAGGGGAAGTCTTTCCCTACTCGATGAGGATGTTGGTTTGCGTGGGTGAGCCTTGAATTTCTAGAAATCATCAAGAGAAGTCATTGTTTACAAAAGCTGTTAGGCCCTAATTCCAGCTCTATCTAGAAATGTTCATTATTAATTAGCACTGCACCGCGCTCTTGTCAAATGTTCATCAGTGCATGAACTCATATCCATCGCACCATTGCACCAATCGTCTATGGTATGTTTTGTTGAAGCTGATGTTTGTGCTTTTGAAAATTCACGCTAATAGCATAGAGGTAACTCTAAGACCAGAAGGTCCCGAAGAAACGAGCTCAACTTTTTGGCTCAGCTCTGGTACTATCTTCGGTCCCAAGCTAATCGATGCACCCCTCGAAACATAGGAAAATTCACGAACCCCTCATTTTACCTGTTGAACTTTCATAACGAATCAGAGCAAACATAGTATAGTACTAGAATTTCGATTAGAATGGGGTACTTTAATTGATTTTCTTGGGACCCCCCAAAGCCCTCTAGTTAAAGTATGGACGACTGTCACCACGAAAATGAAGAAAGCTGTTCCAATGGAGCAAAACGGTGCATTTTGACGGTTCGATTGGAACAACTTTTGACAGACATCCATACTTCTACTGTAGGGCTTTTACCGCCCTCCCTTACTTGGTTATAACTCTGTAGTATGAACGTACTATAAGGCTTCTCCAGCATAAATCACGTTTATTTTTCAGGTCACAAAGCATTTCGGAACGAACAAGAAGGGAGCTGGTTGATTCAGGACCTGTGCAATGTAATCAAAAATTGTGATCTGGAAACGGACTCTATTTATGACATTCTGACGGAAACGAATGATGCCGTATCACAACGACTCAGCGAAGTAGACAACATAGAATTTCATAATAAGAAACAGATTGCTAGCATCTACTCCACCCTGACTAAGAAGCTGTACTTCAAGCCATCAAAATAAATGCAGCGACGTTTGATAAGATGCTTGATTTCTTCTGTTGATAGAAAAGGCAAAACAAAACTTGACACGAGGGGTTTCCATCAAGCTTGTAAGGGAATCGGTAATCAAAAATTATCAAAAATTATTAAATAATGATTAGTGAATTTTGAATTAATTTTAAAGGTAATTAAACAGAAATCCGAGTAATTCCATAACTATTTGTACTTTACGATTGCCATATTCTTTAATATTCTATGTAAATTTTATGATTTTAGTTGTTTCAGGTATACTTTATTATTGAATTAGTGAAAATCGAATTTAGATATTGAAAAAAATAAAATCTGAAAACCCTCGATGCAACCAAATCAAATCGACTTTTTTCATATTAGCGCGTCTGTCTGTCTGTCTGTCTGTCTGTCTGTCTGTCTGTCTGTCTGTCTGTCTGTCTGTCTGTCTGTCTGTCTGTCTGTCTGTCTGTCTGTCTGTCTGTCTGTCTGTCTGTCTGTCTGTCTGTCTGTCTGTCTGTCTGTCTGTCTGTCTGTCTGTCTGTCTGTCTGTCTGTCTGTCTGTCTGTCTGTCTGTCTGTCTGTCTGTCTGTCTGTCTGTCTGTCTGTCTGTCTGTCTGTCTGTCTGTCTGTCTGTCTGTCTGTCTGTCTGTCTGTCTGTCTGTCTGTCTGTCTGTCTGTCTGTCTGTCTGTCTGTCTGTCTGTCTGTCTGTCTGTCTGTCTGTCTGTCTGTCTGTCTGTCTGTCTGTCTGTCTGTCTGTCTGTCTGTCTGTCTGTCTGTCTGTCTGTCTGTCTGTCTGTCTGTCTGTCTGTCTGTCTGTCTGTCTGTCTGTCTGTCTGTCTGTCTGTCTGTCTGTCTGTCTGTCTGTCTGTCTGTCTGTCTGTCTGTCTGTCTGTCTGTCTGTCTGTCTGTCTGTCTGTCTGTCTGTCTGTCTGTCTGTCTGTCTGTCTGTCTGTCTGTCTGTCTGTCTGTCTGTCTGTCTGTCTGTCTGTCTGTCTGTCTGTCTGTCTGTCTGTCTGTCTGTCTGTCTGTCTGTCTGTCTGTCTGTCTGTCTGTCTGTCTGTCTGTCTGTCTGTCTGTCTGTCTGTCTGTCTGTCTGTCTGTCTGTCTGTCTGTCTGTCTGTCTGTCTGTCTGTCTGTCTGTCTGTCTGTCTGTCTGTCTGTCTGTCTGTCTGTCTGTCTGTCTGTCTGTCTGTCTGTCTGTCTGTCTGTCTGTCTGTCTGTCTGTCTGTCTGTCTGTCTGTCTGTCTGTCTGTCTGTCTGTCTGTCTGTCTGTCTGTCTGTCTGTCTGTCTGTCTGTCTGTCTGTCTGTCTGTCTGTCTGTCTGTCTGTCTGTCTGTCTGTCTGTCTGTCTGTCTGTCTGTCTGTCTGTCTGTCTGTCTGTCTGTCTGTCTGTCTGTCTGTCTGTCTGTCTGTCTGTCTGTCTGTCTGTCTGTCTGTCTGTCTGTCTGTCTGTCTGTCTGTCTGTCTGTCTGTCTGTCTGTCTGTCTGTCTGTCTGTCTGTCTGTCTGTCTGTCTGTCTGTCTGTCTGTCTGTCTGTCTGTCTGTCTGTCTGTCTGTCTGTCTGTCTGTCTGTCTGTCTGTCTGTCTGTCTGTCTGTCTGTCTGTCTGTCTGTCTGTCTGTCTGTCTGTCTGTCTGTCTGTCTGTCTGTCTGTCTGTCTGTCTGTCTGTCTGTCTGTCTGTCTGTCTGTCTGTCTGTCTGTCTGTCTGTCTGTCTGTCTGTCTGTCTGTCTGTCTGTCTGTCTGTCTGTCTGTCTGTCTGTCTGTCTGTCTGTCTGTCTGTCTGTCTGTCTGTCTGTCTGTCTGTCTGTCTGTCTGTCTGTCTGTCTGTCTGTCTGTCTGTCTGTCTGTCTGTCTGTCTGTCTGTCTGTCTGTCTGTCTGTCTGTCTGTCTGTCTGTCTGTCTGTCTGTCTGTCTGTCTGTCTGTCTGTCTGTCTGTCTGTCTGTCTGTCTGTCTGTCTGTCTGTCTGTCTGTCTGTCTGTCTGTCTGTCTGTCTGTCTGTCTGTCTGTCTGTCTGTCTGTCTGTCTGTCTGTCTGTCTGTCTGTCTGTCTGTCTGTCTGTCTGTCTGTCTGTCTGTCTGTCTGTCTGTCTGTCTGTCTGTCTGTCTGTCTGTCTGTCTGTCTGTCTGTCTGTCTGTCTGTCTGTCTGTCTGTCTGTCTGTCTGTCTGTCTGTCTGTCTGTCTGTCTGTCTGTCTGTCTGTCTGTCTGTCTGTCTGTCTGTCTGTCTGTCTGTCTGTCTGTCTGTCTGTCTGTCTGTCTGTCTGTCTGTCTGTCTGTCTGTCTGTCTGTCTGTCTGTCTGTCTGTCTGTCTGTCTGTCTGTCTGTCTGTCTGTCTGTCTGTCTGTCTGTCTGTCTGTCTGTCTGTCTGTCTGTCTGTCTGTCTGTCTGTCTGTCTGTCTGTCTGTCTGTCTGTCTGTCTGTCTGTCTGTCTGTCTGTCTGTCTGTCTGTCTGTCTGTCTGTCTGTCTGTCTGTCTGTCTGTCTGTCTGTCTGTCTGTCTGTCTGTCTGTCTGTCTGTCTGTCTGTCTGTCTGTCTGTCTGTCTGTCTGTCTGTCTGTCTGTCTGTCTGTCTGTCTGTCTGTCTGTCTGTCTGTCTGTCTGTCTGTCTGTCTGTCTGTCTGTCTGTCTGTCTGTCTGTCTGTCTGTCTGTCTGTCTGTCTGTCTGTCTGTCTGTCTGTCTGTCTGTCTGTCTGTCTGTCTGTCTGTCTGTCTGTCTGTCTGTCTGTCTGTCTGTCTGTCTGTCTGTCTGTCTGTCTGTCTGTCTGTCTGTCTGTCTGTCTGTCTGTCTGTCTGTCTGTCTGTCTGTCTGTCTGTCTGTCTGTCTGTCTGTCTGTCTGTCTGTCTGTCTGTCTGTCTGTCTGTCTGTCTGTCTGTCTGTCTGTCTGTCTGTCTGTCTGTCTGTCTGTCTGTCTGTCTGTCTGTCTGTCTGTCTGTCTGTCTGTCTGTCTGTCTGTCTGTCTGTCTGTCTGTCTGTCTGTCTGTCTGTCTGTCTGTCTGTCTGTCTGTCTGTCTGTCTGTCTGTCTGTCTGTCTGTCTGTCTGTCTGTCTGTCTGTCTGTCTGTCTGTCTGTCTGTCTGTCTGTCTGTCTGTCTGTCTGTCTGTCTGTCTGTCTGTCTGTCTGTCTGTCTGTCTGTCTGTCTGTCTGTCTGTCTGTCTGTCTGTCTGTCTGTCTGTCTGTCTGTCTGTCTGTCTGTCTGTCTGTCTGTCTGTCTGTCTGTCTGTCTGTCTGTCTGTCTGTCTGTCTGTCTGTCTGTCTGTCTGTCTGTCTGTCTGTCTGTCTGTCTGTCTGTCTGTCTGTCTGTCTGTCTGTCTGTCTGTCTGTCTGTCTGTTTGTCTTTGTTGTGTGCCACAAAACACCGTCAAACCACAACATTACGATCTTTTTTTGCGCTCCCCCAAAATCTGCTTATCTGACCAACAATAACAACAAGATGGAGAGACCTAGCAGCAGCCAGCAGTTCAACACTTTAGGCTGTTTACATAACAAGCAAAAGCAACATAAGGATAAGGAGGAGGAGGAGGAGGCGGTAGCAGTGGGTGGTCATTTATCCAACGTGTATAGAAATGGAAGAGGAGCAGCAGGAGGAGCAAGTTGAACGCTTCTGCTCACACAGAGGGAGCAACTCCATTTGGCCGGGCCCGGAGGGGGTTTGTTTGTTGCGATCGCCATTGTGTCGTCGTGATGCCCATCGATCGATTGAGGCAGGTTGGTTCGCTGATGGAGGAGTGTGCTAAAATCAAACAATGCGAATCTGACTCTCTAAGACTAACGGCGAGACACGAGACGGATGTTTGCTGTTTGGTGACATATGTCCCATGCAGTGTTGGCAAAATCATCAATCAAATGATATGTTTCCGCTCTAATACGCTCTCAATGGAGCTTATTACGGATGTCACTTCACGGTGAAAACTTGTCACTTGTCGTCACGCTGAAGTGATTCCGATTTGATTTGTACGGCAATCAATTATTATGAGTATCACTTCCTTATCACCGTGTAGTGACACCCGTAATAAGGCCCAATATCGCGTGTGATTTCGGATCAAAATATCATGCTTGATATTTATTTTACAAGCTCCTTTGACATGTAAAGCTGAAGCTGAGATTTGACTCGACACAAAAATCAAGCTGAACGTATTAAGTCTGTGTATCGATGTCCTTTCGGATAAACTCCACTGAAGGGGACTTTCACCAAATTCTGAACAAATGTTTGAGCAATTTGTTGTCAGAGAAATATATGAGCCTTTCTCATAGAAACTCGACAACTTCACGAATTAGTTACATGGGCCTCCCCCACGCCCCCTTCTTTATAATTTTTTTTTTCTAAGGCAGCTTGCAGATGACGGCGTGATTTCCGTTATACGACCAAAAGCCCCGGACCTGCAAGGACCATTGCAAGATACCTTGGATGTTGTCCTTACCCTCGAATAAGCCGCGAGTAATCGGCCCCCGTTCTACTAACTTTAGTCATAAGAAATATTGTTAATATATATTGAATTACGGCTCCACAAAGCTAACACAATTGAGCCTTGATAAATAAATGAATTCATAAAAACAATAAGTAACAATGATCGATTCTCTTCGTCGACTTTCTCTTTCGTTAATAACTCGAGCACATAACCGTTTCTTGTTGTGTTTGTCGTATTAGATGCTAGATAAATGCTTCTTTTATCGATCTACACAGCAAAAAATAAAATTTAATATTACATCCAAGAGGATTCACTTCAATCATGTCGAAAATCTCATGTAATTTGTATGGCCACAAATCAAAACAAAAACTGCTGCCAGTAGTGAGTAATTACGGTAGTTTCGGTTCGCGTTCGGATGTAAAACAAAAAATCATGAAACTCAAACTCATCACAGATTGGTTAGATTTGTAGCTGGTGAGTTTTGTTAACTTGATATTCGTAGCTACGATATCACAGTTTATAATATCATTCGCAGTTGCTTGCTTGTTAATTCTTGTCACTGATGGCAGAAGGAGCCCTCGAACTTCGAAAATGCTGTTCAAATTGTTCGGGAGTCCTGCAAAACGAGCGACTGAACAAAACTGGACAAAACGCAAGATCTTCTCAGCGATTGCGAAGCTCTACGACCCACCCGGATTGGTCTCTCCGGTCGTAGCATGAGCCAAAATCAAAATGCAACATCTTTGGTTAGTCACTGTCGACTGGGACGATCCAGCACCGGAAGATGTCGCTAGCAAATGGGAAGGTTTTGCGGTACAGTGCCACTCCTAGAAGACTACAAGGTTTCATTTATCAGAAACTTACCCGTCATAGGTCTAAATTCTTCTTTATTAGTGATTTTAATACAAAACACCGCTCATGGAATAATACTCAAAGCAATTCTAATGGTAATCTTCTGTTTGATGATTGTTCTGCAGGTTATTACACTATTCAATATCCAAACAGCACAACATGGTTTTCTTCAGCAAGAAATCCCTCAACTATTGCTTTGGTCTAAACTGATTTATGTCAATTTTGTAGCCAATTGGTTACCCATGCTGACTTCGGTTCTGATCACCTTCCAGTAACTTTTGAAATATCCTAAGAAATAATTTCTAATCCCAACCGTTCTACTTTCAATTACCATAGAGTTGGAACATTTATGGAATATAGCTTTGATCCAAACATTCCTTTGCATTCCATTCCTTCCTCTGACTACTTCTATAGTTGAAGCAAGAGCTGCCACGGTACCGAAATGCGAGGTTAAATTCGATTCAATTATAATAGATGACGATCTTCAGCTCTTGATCTGTCTGAAAAATCTCTGTAGGCAGCAATATCAAATAACACGCGGGATTCGCAAAAAAAAACAAATTAAAAAGCATTTCGCTGCCCTGAGATACAAAACTTTGGGAAATAATGTTGCGACATTAGACCCAAGTTCCAAACCCTTTTGGAAATTCACAAAAATTTTGGAAAAACCTCAAAAGCCTATTCCAGCGCTTAAAGAAGGTGGTAAAATTTTGATCACAAATTCGGAAAAAAGTTCAGAAACTTACTAAGCAATTCGAGAGTTCCCATAATTTCAATTTGGGTCTTACTAGTCATATTGAGAATCAGGTTGCTCGGGATTATCTGAATATTTTCTCTCGGGAAAATACGTTTGATGATTCCAGGGAGACTGATTTGGATGAAGACAGTACTTTGTCATTCTTGGTAAAATTATTTAACAGATGTTTCCATTTGGCATACTTTCCTGATAAATGGAAAAATGCAAAAGTTGTTCCAATTTTGAAGCCGGATAAAAATTCAGCTGAAGCTTCTAGCTACCATCCAACTAAGTTTGCTTTCTTCAATAAGTAATCTTTTGGAAAAGATAAGTTTGAAAAGAATGAAGCATCACATCAATACGAACTCAATTTTTGCAGATGAGCAGTTTGGGCATTCAACTACTCATCAACTCTTAAGAGTTACCAATTTAATTCGGTCAAACCAACCTGAAGGCTGCTCAACTGGAGTTGCTCTTCTAGACATAGAAAAAGCATTCGACAGTGTTTGGCATGAAGGTTTGATTGCTAAATTGAAAAAGTTTAATTTTCTACTCTATATTATGAAATTAGTTTAAAATTATTTAACTGACAGAGCTCTGCAAGTAAATTATCAAAATTCCATACCTGAACGACTACCTGTTAGAGCAGGAGTTCCTCAAGGTAGCATTCTTGGGACTTCTTTGGCCCCTTTGGAGCTCCCATAAGAAATGTATCTAGAGAGTGATTTAATTTGCTTTGAAAAAATTGAAAAAAAAAATACCTTCGTCATGTTTTAGATTTTTCTTCCAAAACTCTATATCACAGAAACTATTTTCAAAGTTCGTTGGAAATGCTATGCTAATATCACTATACTACACTTTGAACTTATGTTGTTTAATTTATATTATATGTAAAAAATCTGTGGAATGTGATAGTGCTATCAAATCAAAAACATATATCCACACAAAATTTCATTACTATTTTTGGATGGAAAATCTTAAAATTTGGCAACACTGCATTAAATTTATTCTTTTTTTTTCCTTTGGTTTGTTTTTTCCGTCGATCTTGTTTTCCGTGCTGAGCATCAATGCTACCGACGTGCCAGGAAGGCAGCTCCCACACCTGGACCCTATACCTATCGACCCATCAACTCATGAACCGGGGACCAACGGCTTTACTTGCCATCCGAAGGAAGGCGTGATCAGAGATGTTATGCCTCAGAACATCCCGGCGGCGCCGACTGGGATTGAACCCAGGCCTGCTGGGGTGAGAGGTAATCACGCTTACCACTACACCACCGGCGCCGTTCATTAAATTTATTCTGGATTTCATGTTTTTTTGCTTCAAAAATCATTTGAAACAGTAGGCAAGCAAAATGAGTTCTTTACTGACAAGCAAGCATTGGAAAAATCATTCCATTTTGCATTTACTACTCACTCACACGCATACAACATCAGAAACGAACAGCAGCTTGTGCGCAATGACATTTATATAAGGTCTGGGCCAAAGGGCTTGTTGGTATTAGTGACGTGTGCAAATGTTTAGTGGTGTACGTATTTTATTGCAATGTTTATCTTTTTACACGAAACAGCTGTTGGCAGTGACGTATTTCTATCTGTTCTCAGTATGTTGGCAGTGACGTATTTCTATCTGTTCGCAGATGTTCAGCAATGTGTACAACATTTTTGCTTCTAACACCAGCAAGCTGCTTGTTGGCCCAGACCTTATATAAATGTCATTGGCTTGTGCGAGCCGCACTGATTTCGTTCGTATTTGCATTGCTTCTATTTTCTTCGATGTACGCAGAATTGAGCAAAACCAGATGAGCGAACATAGGGTGAGTGTACCAGTTATGGTCATACGTTCCTATTATGGTGTGTTCCAATTATGGCCTATGGAATTCCCATAGGCCATAATTGGAACACACCATAATAGGAACGTATAACCATAACTGGTACATCTACCCTACATGAATCTGAGTGTAGTAGTGTGGATGATTCCTCTCTTATTATTTTCTAGCTTTAAACATACATTGACACATTTAAATCGCTATTAATATCGAGAAAACTGTTATACTGTAACACATAAACATAAGCGTCACGCAAATAACATAAAACTGCTGTGGTCAGTTCAAGTGATTTAAATCAGTGAGCCAAAACCTCTCTGACTCGGCTATTTAAATCGTTAGCATTCGGATTTTACGCATTCAATCTGGTTCTCCCTCGCTAGAGAAAATTGTTCGGCTACCTTTCAGTTTATCCTTCTTTCCTTCTACTGCTGTCAGTTCTGAGTCGATCTGCAGAGTCACTTGGTTGGAAGAATTCACACTCGTTCGGCAATCTGTTCGTAGGTGAGGATGGCTATTTTCATTCTGTGGTGCTCGCGCGAGTGAATGAACTTTCCCATGCTTGTTACTGAAAAGAACGGACGAAAAGGAAATTGAAAAATGTTTTTTTTTTTCTCATAATTTTTAGCATTCTTTGCTTCAAAATTGTGTTCCTCCGGACATGCACAAATCACTTTTTGTCGATAAGTGTTTCTTATGTAAAAAGGATCGAGAACATGCCAGAATGGCAATCTAAATATTCTCAATCTGAGAAAATTCCGTTTAAAGTTTGTAAACGCAATTATAAAATATTTGGCAACACTGTACCAAAATAATAAATTCATATTTAGATTCCTTGTCTGATTTTCTCATAAAAATACTCTACAAAGTTAGTTGTAGCTTTATTTGTTCCGAAGATATTGATAAAAGAAAGTAGTGCTTTCTTAAAAATCATGACACCATCTTAGCGCCCCTCGCTGGTACTTTGTATGGGAGTTAGCTGGTAATTTGTTAGTTTTGTGTCAAACAGTGAGTTCTCGCGTAACATCTGAAAAGGGCCTATAATCGTTGATCGATTCTCTTCGTCGACTTTCTCTTTGCTTTACCACGGAGCTGCTCAGCTCCGTTGCTACCCGTTGACTCTAACCACCCCCCGCTTGAGATCTCTCTACCAGCGCTTGTGGTGTGTGACGAACCTATTGAAAGACATGAGGAGTGACCTCTAAACTTTCGAATGATTGATTTTGCGGCCTTTTCGAACTTTTTACTAAACGTTGACTGGAATGCGATATCTACTATCATAGATGTCGATGAAATGGCGGAAATGTTTTGTTCCATTTTGAACGATTGGCTTGATTCGAATGTTTCACGAATTCGAAGTACTCTCCGTTTACGGGATTTAAAACGCACTCGCAATGCTTGTCAACGGAAACTACGTCGTCAACGAACGCCTGGCAACAAACGAAGTTTTCAACAAGCCAGCAATGCGTACCGGTTTTTGAATGTCACTCTCTACAAATCTTACGTATTGCGTGTGCAAATTGATCTGAGAATAAATCCACGTGGTTTTTGGCGCTTTGTTAACTCCAAACGGAAAAGTGCAGTGATCCCAACGAATGTCTACCTGAACTAAACGACTGCAGGGTCAGCTACAGAGTCATGCCAGTTGTTCGCCAAGCATTTTGCATCCGTATTCGCGACGAATCCCGCCTCAAACTTGGAAATCGATGTAGCCACCAGTGATGTTCCCGCTGATTTTGTTGAGTTTTGACTATTTGCTGTAAATCCAGAAATAGTTTCATTGGCTGTAAATAAACTGAAACGTTCGTTTGCCTGCAGTTATAATATGCCGTTGTATTACCGCTTTAGCACAACCGTTGTGTGATATCTTCAATCGCTCACTTCAGCAAGCAAAATTCCCTCGCATTTGGAAGCAATCGTTTATGACACCTATTTTCAAACGTGGTGATCGTTACAATGTTGTTAACTATCGGGGAATCATGAGTCTCTCAGCTGTCTCAAAATTGTTTAAGATTATAGTGGGTGGAGTAATTCTCGATGCCACAAAAAGCTACATATCCACTGATCAACACGGATTCATGCCCGGACGATTGGTTACCACCAATTTGTTGAATTTTACGTCGAAGTGCATAGAAAGTATGGAGGAAAAAGCGCAAGTCGATGTAATTTATACCGACCTGAAGGCGGCGTTCGATAAAATTGATCATAACATACTGCTACACAAGTTATCTCGTCTTGAAGTTTCTATGCAATTGGTTTTTTGGTTGAAATCCTACCTTACAGAGCGTGTACTTCGAGTGAAGTTTGAGGGTTTTGTATCTTCGCCGTTTTCAAACAAGTCTGGAGTTCCACAAGGTAGTAATCTCGGACCGTTGCTGTTTATTCTGTTCTTCAACGATGCTGCTTTGGCTCAGGGCGAAGGATTCAAACTGGTCTATGCAGATGATTTAAAGCTGTACATTGTGGTGCGCACACAAGAAGATTGTTGACTTCTGCAAAACTCGCTGACTTTGTTTTCCGATTGGTGCCAGAGAAACAAACTGACTATTTGTTTGACTATCATATCGACGGCGATACTCTTACCAGAGTTACCAGTGTGACTGATCTAGGGGTTTAACTAGACACAAAAATGACTTTTGATTTACACCGTTCAGCGCTCATATCGAAAGCAACGCGACAGTTGGGTTTTATTTCCAAAGTTGCGAAGGATTTTTCGGATCCACATTGTTGGAAGTCATTGTACTGTGCACTTGTCCGTCCAATTTTGGAAAATGTGTCCGTCGTTTGGCATCCTCACCATGTCACGTGGTGCCTAAGGATCGAACGGGTACAGAAACGGTTCATTCGTCTGGCACTGAGAAACTTGCCGTGCAGTGATCCTGACAATTTGCCGCCGTATCCTGATAGATGCCGACTGTTGGGCTTAGACACACTGGAACAACGACAGAAAGTACAGCAATCGTTGCTTATTGCTAAGCTGTTGAATGGTGAAACTGATGCCCCCGACCTGCTTGCGATGTTGAACTTTCGTGTGCCGAGCAGATCTCTTCGGAATACAACGCTACTGCAACCGAGGTTTTCACCGAACCATGTTTGGGAACAACGAACCAATCTCAGCGTGTATTCGTGCGTTTACGGCTGTCGAAGAGTTTTTCGAGTTCAATGAACCAACCGAACGTTTTGCAAATCGGATTAGGTCTGTGTTAAATTAGCTCTAATTTATTCATTAAGACTAAATTGTCAGATGAATTATTTTAAATACAAATACAAATACAAATACGTAAACGTCTCGCTAAGCTTGCAGCACATTTCGACAGAAGTTTATGTTAGCTTGCGCCTGAAACAACACACTAAATGGAAAATTCATTTGCAGTCGAGTTATTCGCGAAAGAGAAAATCGACGAAGAAAATCCATCAACAATGATAGGCCCTTTTCTCGTGTTGCGCGAGAGATGGTTATTTGGCTTTAAATCTTGATTTTAAAACTGAAATGGAAGTGAATGGGATCGACAAAAATATCGTTGTGATCAGAAAAAGAAGTATAGTAACCAATATATTTTTCGAAATTAAAGAACCCAATTCATTATAATATTATTCGAGAAAGGTGGTGAATTAATCAGGGCTAATAAGTAAGCCTACACGAGAAGAAAAATTCATATTGAATGTATTAAGCAAACCACATAGATTTTTGCCATTGTCATCTTCGCATAAAGTTTAAGTATAATTCATATGACATTTATTAACCTTGTCATAACAATTTCATAACATACACACTTAGATTGTTTTGCCGAAATGGGCACCACCGAGCAGATCGGCACTTTATTTTGCTGGATCTCAGTGAAAAACTTGCCGAGATTCAGCTAACAAACGGGAGTTTTGCCGAGATCTCAGCTAACAAACATATTTTTTGCTGAATTTCCAGCAAAATAAAATGCCGAGCTACTCGGTGGTGCCCATCTCGGCAAAAAAATATTAGTGTGTAGATTTATACATTTCATGCGCAATCAAATATAATCTTTATTCAGACGTCAAATAGATTTTATACTATCGATACATGAATACTATTTTGAAGAGACCACCATATAGGTTGAAAGGAAACCAGACAAAAATATATTAACTCAATTTACTGATTCCAAGTGTTTTTATTCTATAACCTCGCGACATCATTTATGTAACGAAGCACTCGTCGATTGGCCTTCGTTTGCGTTTGTGGGCGGCCTTCACGTGCTACTGGTGCAACTTTTCCAAAGTCCCCGGCGTATATTCCACAGCCACAGGATTTTCTGCCTCCCGGATGAACGTTCAAAGCTTTTCCAAACATCAGCGATGATCATATTCGAACATGTTGCCATCCTTGGTAACATTGGCGGTTGTTGTGCTGAAAATGAATGGAAAATTATTATTCATAATTGATTAGATTTCAAGGTTACACGACAACGTTACCAAATTCCTGTTCACTTCCTTGTGATTAAAAGTGATAAATTCACGCATAGTAGGCTTAATTTTATCTTACCCGGAATCCATCGACAATTTATAAATAAAATCGATGACAGTAAATTTGAGTTTCCAGGTACCAAAGATATTACTTGAATGATTGATAAGACAAATTTCTGTTTTTTTTTTTTTTTTTTTTTTTGTTAATTACTTTATTTGTACAGGCTCATTCGAATAAACTTTACAGAGCCAAGTTATCATTTTCTTTATACATTATAAATGTCTTAAATCTAAAATTAAAGGATTGGAACCGATTACTCGCGGTCTTCTCGAGGTTAGTGGATGACAATTGTTTGGATCGGGAGAGGGAAAAGGAGATTTGGAATATGATTTATGATTCAAAAATTTCACTATTTCTAAAACAAATACTTAATCCTATCGACGTTATATCAACTCTGTAATTATACAATTATTACAGAAACAAATCTACAAAAAAAATACACACACACATACAAAACACAAACTAAACACAAGGTTAATCAAACTTACAATCTATGGTTAATATTCTTCAAGAAAACATATATGAGTTGCATAAACTCCAGATCGCGTCTAGCCAAAATATCCCGAACTGGAACATTAGGTTGTCTACCTCGAGCCCGAAGGGAATCGTACAACTCGGATCTGACTCCACGGTGCTCAGCACATGACCAAATAATGTGATCTGCGTCCTGGTAACCTTGTCCACATTCACAGAGATTACTGTCGCCCAGCTCAACACGGAACAAGTGAGCGTTTAACGAGTAGTGATTGGACATGAGGCGAGACATCATACGAATGAAGTCTCGACCCACATCCAACCCCTTGAACCAAGGACACTTCGACACCTTAGGGATGATTGAATATAACCATCGTCCCAAACTCCCTTCACTCCATTTATTTTGCCAGCTGGCGAGGGACTGTTGACGATAAATGAAGAAAAATTCGTCGTAGGCGATTTGTCGATCGTAAATATCGCCTTCCATAGCGCCCACCTTTGCAAGCGAGTCCGCCTTCTCATTGCCCGGAATCGAGCAATGAGATGGGACCCATGCAAAGGTGATGACAAAAGATTTTAAAGATAAAGCACTTAGAAGCTCTCGTATTTTCATGAGAAAATACGAGGAGTGCTTTACCGGCCTCATGGAGCGAATAGCCTCGACAGAACTGAGACTATCCGTAAAAATAAAATAATGATCTGGTGCAAGTGAGGCGATCGTTTCTAGCGTACAATGTATTGCCGCCAGCTCAGCAACATATACGGAACAAGGAGCTTGAAGCATTCGAGAGGCGCTATGAAATTCGTTATAAATACCAAAACCAGCGGACGCCTCTATTAGTGATCCATCTGTGAAGAACGATCTTGCGGAATCAACTTGGCCAAACTTTGCAGCGAAAATTGACGGAGCAATCATGGAACGATGATGCTCTGGGATTCCGCGAATCTCTTGCGTCATTGATAAATCAAAATGAACAGAACTGTCGAAGTCGGAGAAGCAAACACGATAGGGATTATGCTGCGAAGGGCTGACATCCTGTGTTATGTACACGTAGTACAATGACATAAAACGAGTTTGAGGGTTTAGCTCAAGAAGCTTCTCAAAGTTTGCAATCACCAGTGGGTTCATAATTTCACAACGGGTGAGGAGCCTGAGGGATAATTCCGAAAACCGATCAGAGAGTGGCAACATGCCCGCTAACACTTCGAGGCTCATCGTATGAGTCGAGTGCATGCATCCTAACGCGATACGAAGACAGCGATACTGGATCCGTTCCAGTTTGATGATGTGCGTTTTAGCCGCCGACTGGAAGCAAAAACTACCGTACTCTAAAACCGATAAAATCGTTGTCCGGTACAACGTTAGAAGATCTTGCGGATGAGCTCCCCACCACGTTCCGGTAATTGTTCGGAGAAAATTGATCCTTTGTTGGCATTTTCGCTTCAGATACTCAATGTGGGATCTCCAGGTGCATTTTGAATCGAACCAGACCCCAAGATATTTGAAGGACATAGAATGAGTGATCGGTTTACCCAAAAGTTGAAGCTTTGGTTGTGCTGGGCTATGCTTCCTAGAAAAAACGACCAACTCAGTTTTCTCCGTGGAGAATTCGATACCTAGCTGGATAGCCCAAGTAGACAAATTGTCTAAGGTATCCTGTAAGGGTCCTTGCAGGTCGGCCTCTCTGGGTCCTGTCATAGACACTACTCCGTCATCTGCAAGTTGTCTCAACGTGCAGTTGTCCCTTAGACAATTGTCAATTTCTCTGACGTAGAAATTATACAGAAGGGGGCTTAAACATGAGCCCTGGGGGAGACCCATGTAGCTAAATCGTGAAGCTGTAGAGTTTCCATGAGAAAAGCTCATATGTTTCTCTGACAGCAAATTGTACAAAAAGTTATTAATTAATGGAGAAAGGCCACAAGCGTGGAGTTTGTCTGAAAGGACTTCAACCGATACTGAATCAAAAGCCCCCTTAATATCCAAGAATACAGAAGCCATTTGCTTTATTAGCAAAAGCCAACTGAATTTCAGTGGAAAGCAACGCGAGACAGTCGTTCGTTCCCTTGCCCCTACGGAAACCAAATTGAGTATCTGAGAGTAGGTGGTTCAACTCAACCCATTTGTCCAGACGAAAAAGGATCATTTTCTCCATCAATTTTCGAATACACGATAACATCGCTATGGGACGATACGAATTGTGATCTGACGCGGGTTTTCCAGGCTTTTTAATGGCTATAACTCTCACCCGCCTCCAATCATCCGGAACAATATTGAGCTCCAGGAACTGACCAAACAAGTTCAACATGCGCCTCTTAGCGACGTCTGGGAGGTTCTTCAACAAGTTGAACTTGATTCTATCAGCCCCCGGAGCCGAATTGCCACACGAAAGGAGCGCGAGTGAGAGCTCCAGCATTGAAAAAGGCTGGCTGATCTCGTCTACCGAATTCGTCGTTTCGCGAGGAATCATCTGTGCCGGCACAGAATCAGGACATACTTTTCGCGCGAACTTGAGGATCCAACTATCGGAGTACTCCTCGCTCTCGTTGTTTGAAGACCGGTTACGCATCCTTCGCGCCGCATTCCAAAGCGTATTCATCGACGTTTCGCGCGATAATCCGTCCACGAATTGCCGCCAGTATCCGCGTTTCTTGGCTTTGATGAGGCTCTTGAGTTCGCGTTCAAGAGCCGAGTACGCTTCGAAATGTACGGGTGTTCCACGTTTCCGGAAAAGCTTAAACGCGTCGGACTTTTTACGATACACCTCAGTGCATTGCTGGTCCCACCAAGGGGAAGGAGGTTTCCTACGGAAAGACGTTACTGGAACCGGCCGAGTTTGAGCTTGAAGCGCGCTGTCCAAGATCAGATTGGAGAGGAAGTTATATTCCTCCAACGGTGGAAGCCCTTCTACCGACGTTAGGGCATCTTCTATCACATTCTTGAACTTTGTCCAATCGATATTACGGGTAAGATCGTACGCGACGTTAACGGGTTCCGACGGATTGAACCCACTGGCAACTGAAACTTTGATCGGCAAGTGATCACTACCGTGGGGATCTTGGATAATGAGTTAGAGCAAAGTGTGAGGTCTAATCTACTTCCATTCGAGGATGGGCCAGCCAAACGTGTTACTTCTCCATTGTTAAGAATTGTCATATTAAAGCTGTCGCAGAGGTCATATATCAAAGTAGAACGGTTGTCATCATACAGTTCCCCCCAGCCTGTACCGTGGGAATTAAAATCTCCCATAATCAACCGTGGAGCAGGAAGTACCGAACAGATATCTGAAAGTTGTTTGCGATTAACAACGGCTCTAGGAGGAATATAAACAGAAGCAATACAAAGGCTCTTACCTTTAATAATAGCCTGACATGCAACAACTTCAATACCTGGAAATTGTGGAAGATTCACTCTATAGAAGGAATGGCACTTTTTGATCCCCAAAAGTACCCCTCCTCCACGCGAATCCTCACGATCCAGTCGAATAATGTTAAAATCATAAAAAGGAAGATCGATATCTGAAGAGAGCCAAGTTTCACAAACAGCAAATGCATCACAATCATTATTGTGAATTAAAAACTTAAAAGAATCTAATTTAGGAATGAGACTTCGACAATTCCACTGTAGAACAGTGATCAAATCCCCGACCTCGTTTGGAAAATTATCCATCGAAGGAAATGATTGCTGCAATGAGGGGCCACTTCAATGTCAATTGCTTCAAGAGGGTCTTCACAGAAGGAAGCATTGCCAGAACAATGCTTTTGAGAGGATCAGAAATATTGAGGTACTTGAGAATATCGTCCACAATTTTATCAAATGAGAACAACCCGGATGAAGAAGGGGCTTCTGTTCTTAAAAATGGGCCATCAGGGGTTTTTGATGTCCCCGGGAGAGATGGAAAGTTCTGGTTATAGTCAGTTCGGCGGAAACCAGGAGGAGTTGAAACTTCCTTTTTTCCATCACTCCTTGATTTGGGCAAGCTGATTTGAGGTTCCTTATCTGCAACTTTCCGCGAACGGATGCGTTTTCGTTTCCGTGCAGAACCTTCCGGAAAACTGAAAGAAACTCCCTCCTCAGCCAAGTCAGAGTCAGACTCGTCATCAGACAAAACAGCAAAGGGATTTTTGTCGTTGGTTGATGGTGTGGCTGTTTTTAGCATTGCTGCAAAAGACTGCCTGGAACGCTCCTTAAGAGAGCGTTCTAGTTTCTCCCCGCGTTGTTTGTACGCCGGGCACGATGAGAGACCATGAGGAGTTCCCTTACAGTACACGCATTTTGGTGCAGTGACTGTGCAGGCGCCATCCTCGTGCTTCTCCCCGCATTTGGAACAGCGTGCCTTGCTGCCACAGTGAGAGGCCGTATGTCCCAACTGTTTGCAATTTTGGCAGTTCATGACCCGAGGAACAAACAAACGCACAGGTAGCCGAAGTTTTCCCAACTCGATGTAGTGAGGAAGGGCTGAACCAGAAAAGGTCACCCGAAACGAGTCTGTGGGGGTAAAGCTCTTTTTACCCTCGCTGAAAGATACTGAGTTCAGCTTCTGGACTTCCAGTATCTCAACCGTGGGAAGCAAGGGGTTCTTGAAACGGCCAACCGCTTGCTTCGCCAAGATCTCGGGAGTCAGACTCGCTTCGGTGACCACACCTTCGATCTCCACATTACGAGCTGGGATGTACACTCTATACTCGAGTGTAAAGAGCTGGGAGGCAGCAATCTCGTTAGCTTGTTTCAGGTTAGAGACGACAACGCGAAGTTTATTGTACCTCACCTTCGAGATTTCGGTCACGGCCGAGAACCGCTTCGTCAGATCATTAGTAATTTGCATTACATTCAAAGGTTTCTTTTTGGGCTGAAAGTAAACAACCCATGGGCCAGTCGAGTCTTCTGGGTAGGCTCGCGATCGGGGGCTTATCTGTCCCTGTCCATTACCAGACTGAGATGACGAACCAGGGATGGCATCATCTGATTTCTGGGATGACAGACGTTTTCGACCCTTCTTGCTATCGCGTGGCAAAGAAGTGTCATCTTCCGACAAAACGTCCATTTCGTCTTCCGACAAAATGTCCATTTTGCCGTACTAGTGGGAGCGAAAAACGCTCTACCACTGCAACGATAATCAAAATTACTCGGACACAATACACGAGAAAAAAAAAATACAAACACAGAAACACAAACTTAAAATTTAACTGATGGGAGAAAGAAAGAAACAAGAAACAAAAACTTATCTGATAATCCTATACTACTCCGAGCGTTTACACAGCAGCAGCGAAGCGACGCGCAGCTTTGATGATCTTTGATCCGCGTGTGCGGGCGGTCTTCGTTGGTGTGTGCTTGTATGAAGCTCGGCACTCAGCTGAACACACGAGATGGATGAGCGGTTTGAATGTGGAGGCAGATGCTGACACTCGATGACGATGATCCGTGTGCACAGGTATGCGTGACCACGCACCGATGGTGCGCAAAATGGTTGGCGAATTGGCAATCGCAGAAACAATTTTCCTTCCGATGATGCCGAAAACACACTTTCTTCTCAGAAAAAAACTCACTTTTTGATAAATTTATCGGGAATTATGCCAGGAATCACTAAGCGAGAAAAAACTGATTATTTACGTCAGATAATAGCGAGAAAACTTCCAAATTAACGGAGCGCGAAACAAGTCGACCGTACTTCTTGCTAGGACGCAGTGAGATGATGACAAATTTCTGTTGACCAATGTTAAAGTTCGTAGTATTTGAAAAGCCTGATTATGACACTCCTTTTTCAGTCTAAGTCACGTATACAAATTCATAAATGTGCCGCTCTGACCAACACGATGAATGCGTCAGTTTTATAATCTGTTCGACTGCATTAC
The DNA here is from genome assembly GCF_037179485.1 of Ochlerotatus camptorhynchus. NCBI lineage: Eukaryota > Metazoa > Arthropoda > Insecta > Diptera > Culicidae > Ochlerotatus > Ochlerotatus camptorhynchus. The sequence continues at coordinate 61,811 of NW_027041257.1, read as the reverse complement.
ATAAGTCAAGGTCGCCCCAATTTACCAACCGCTTACAAGTCACAATACAGATAAGTATGACTATGACGTTATGACGATGATAAGATTCTACACACCAAGCTCTGCCCCCGTTCGCTGTTATTATGTCACATTGAGGCAGATCGTCAAACTTTCTCGGCGTCATAATACACAACAATGCAACCTAGATTGTGATAGGTTCTCGACCCCCAGTAGACGACCGTATTTCGCTTATCGCATGACTTTGATAGGACCAGCCGTTTTAGCGCTGGAATGGGCTACTTTACAGCAGCTATAAATTGCCCAGGAACAGTTTAGACACTCCAACCATCGCGTTTTGTTTTTGTCATGCAGGCATAGAGGATTTTGTATTTTGCATTTTGTATTGTATTGTTTTTAACTAGCTTCAAAGCTTCCAACCCACCGGTCCTTTTCAGGACCACAAATGACTGATAAATGAGTTAACTAAAGAGTAGGAGCTTGAATCCAAGACATGGCTTGTACAACAGAACTCTCAAATTGCTTCCGAATTTCAACCTATGGAAATTTTTCACTGATAACCAATTTTTAAATCACAATAGTATTCGCATAATCAGGCTTATCGAATGCCTGGGAACTCTTATCCATTCCCGCCTTTTCAGAAATCACATCACATTGTTATCTCTTTTATCGAGAGTCCATTCACCATACCACTACCACCACCGTCCACGGCAAATTCAAGATTAAGCGCATATATCCGTTCACTGTTCAGTCACCTAGCCATTTCGGAATCTGAAATCAAACTCTACGGTTTGTCAGTCAGATTCTGCTAAAAGGAAAAAAAAATCATGGATCCCTCCGTAAACCTCCGGCAAGAGCAACAGGTGGACCTGGTGGACGCAAACCCGACCCTTAGTGGGTCCGGTAGTAATAGTGAAGTAGATGCAGCTGGATTTAGCGAGGAGGAGGGATCCGGAATTCTAGCCATACCTACTGCTAAGCTGTACTCCATGAACGGAGCGAAACGTGGCAAGGTGTTAATATTCAATCATAAAACTTTCGATAATAGAAGTTGTCCGGTCCGAACCGGTACGGACAAAGACGTAGAAAGATTATACCATACTTTGCCTCGACTCGGATTCCAAAAGGAGGATATTGAAGTGTACAAAAACAAGAGTAGCGGCGAAATCAACGGGATTGCGAAAAACCGTGAGTAGTGAATCGTTTATATGATGATCGGATTACTGTGAGCGGTTTAATTTGCAGTGAAAAACAACGCTGATCTGGAAATATCCGATTGCTTAGTGGTGGTGATACTTACACACGGTAATGAGAATGACAAGTTGATGGCCAACGATAAAGAGTACCATTTGTACGAGTTTATTGAGAACTTCAATCCCACTTCCTTGAACTCGATGACTGGAAAACCGAAACTGTTCATAATCCAAGCCTGTCGTGGCAAAAAAGTAGATCATGGTGTTAATTTGATGGCATACAGTGCCGGAAATCAGGCCAACTCGCAGACGGAGATTCGTCCGTATCCGCAATTTCCCGATCTGTTCGTTGTGCAGAGTTCTCATCACGGTAAGCTTTGTTTGAAAGAGAGAAAAACGATTCGAATTGTGCACCTTAATACTCTAATAGTACGTTCAGACTACAGAGTTATAACATATTATAACGCTATCTTGATGGTGGTTTCTGTATTGTAATTATTTTTACAACCGTTATGCCTGTTATAACTGCTTAGTCTGGACAGCGCATTATGCCTTGTTCAGATTACAGAATTATAAAACATGCTACAAGGCTGTTGCCATAATTATCAACATGAAAACTGTCGTAGCCTTGTAACTTATTATAGCTCCATAGCGTGAAATTTCAAAACCACAAAAATGTCAGCTTCCACAAAACATACAAATATGAAATTACTGCTATGCAGCTCCAGGCCAAATAGCAAACAAAAATGATTTTTTTGACTCGTCCTTCTTTGATTTGCATGAAACTTTGCACAGTTGTTTGTTATGGGGAATCTTTCAATGTTTTGCCATTTTGACATTTTCCAATAAATTGTAGCACGAAAACATCACTAAGTGGCCGGCGCCGGTAGTGTAGTGATAGGCTGCTTTCTCACCCCAATGTGTCTGGGTTCAATCCCAGCCGAGGTCGGTGGGATTTTTCTGAGACATAAAAATCTCTGGTCACGTCTTCCTTCGGAAGGGAAGTAAAGCCATTGGTCCCGGCCCATATGTGTTGAATGGGTTGTGATATCCCAACCAGGTGTGGAAGAAGCTTCCTTCCTCCACATTCGATTGCCGTTAAAGGATGGGAATCGATATCCGTTGGTGATGGGCACTAGATTGCGGAACAGACACCGACGTTAAATAAAAGAATGAACATCACTAAATCTTCTGATCAAAATGACAGATACAATGTTGTAGATAAAAATAGTGTTCCTAGAAAAAAAAAAATACTCGGTATTTTTTGTTTAGTAATTCTGTGTAAACATTCATATAAAGTGTTGAATGGTCAAATATAACAAAATATCCATGTTCAATTTTTATAATATTTTGTTTTTGATGAAAAAAAAAGCTAAATAAAAAATGCAAACTTTTGTAATATTGTAAACTATGGGAACTTGGAAATTGTCAAAAATCGTAGAACAAGAACTTTTGTTGCAATTTTTAAATTTCTGTGTACAAGTTATTTAAAAAACCATACCAATAAAAAGTTAAAAAAAAAACTGACCAAAAATTTATGTTCTGCGATGATTGTCAATTTTCAAGGTTTACAATATTTCAAAAGTTTGCATTTTTTGCAACTGGCTCAGAGCTTTTGGCGGGAATCATCTAAGGCAGAGCAAAACAGGTTTAAACTTGGAAAAAATTTCAACAAGTTTTTCATTTGCTTGCAAAATAAAATCGATCGGCTTCGCAGTACCCAACCCATAACAAGGAGAAGGTTGAGTTTAATAGATTTGGCGTGGAACGGCTCTACTCCGTGGTTGCTGCGCTACTACAAACAAAGAGTAGTGATTTCCTTTTGTACTAAATGTTCATTATTAATTAGCAATACCCCGCCCTATTTACCAGTGCATGAACTCAAATCCATAGACGAGTGCACGGATGGATTTGAGTTCACCCACTCGACAAAAGTGACACAACAGCGGGGCCCTGTTTCCTAAAAATGAAAACATGAATAATGCACGCGTAACTTTTGAAAAGGGCATATCAACTTATGTAAACAACTTGCAAGGTCCTTTTCACGAGAACCGAAGTATGCTTACGTAAACCAAGAGCACTATCGGGAAGGGGAGAATTTCCCCTACCCGATGATGTTGTTAGTTTACGTGGGCGTATTCGGTTCGCACGAAAAAGGCTTAACAAGTTTTGTGTACAAAAGTTGATAGGCCCGTTTCAAATGTTACGCGAGTATTATTCATGTGTTCATTTTTAGTAAACAGGGTCCCGCTTTTGGGTCACTTTTTGTCGAGTGAGTGAACTCAAATCCATCCGTGCACTCGTCTATTAGGGCGTAACAGCTTTTGTAAACAATCACTTCTATCGATGATTTCTAGGAATTCAAGGCACGTCCACGCATACCAACCTAACCATCGGATAGGGGAAGTCTTTCCCTACCCGATGAGGTTGTTGGTTTGCGTGGGTGAGCCTTGAATTTCTAGAAATCATCAAGAGAAGTCATTGTTTACAAAAGCTGTTAGGCCCTAATTCCAGCTCTATCTAGAAATATTCATTATTAATTAGCACTGCACCGCGCTCTTGTCAAATTTTCATCAGTGCATGAACTCATATCCATCGCACCATTGCACCAATCGTCTATGGTATGTTTTGTTGAAGCTGATGTTTGTGCTTTTGAAAATTCACGCTAATAGCATAGAGGTAACTCTAAGACCAGAAGGTCCCGAAGAAACGAGCTCAACTTTTTGGCTCAGCTCTGGTACTATCTTCGGTCCCAAGCTAATCGATGCACCCCTCGAAACATAGGAAAATTCACGAATCCCTCATTTTATCTGTCGAACTTTCATAACGAATCAGAGCAAACATAGTATAGTACTAGAATTTCGATTAGAATGGGGTACTTTAATTGATTTTCTTGGGACCCCCCAAAGCCCTCTAGTTAAAGTATGGACGACTGTCACCACGAAAATGAAGAAAGCTGTTCCAATGGAGCAAAACGGTGCATTTTGACGGTTCGATTTTAACAACTATTGACAGACATCCATACTTCTACTGTAGGGCTTTTACCGCCCTCCCTTACTTGGTTATAACTCTGTAGTATGAACGTACTATAAGGCTTCTCCAGCATAAATCACGTTTATTTTTCAGGTCACATAGCATTTCGGAACGAAAAAGGGAGCTGGTTAATTCAGGACCTGTGCAATGCAATCTATAGTTGTGATCTGGAAACGGACTCTATTTATGACATTCTGACGGAAACGAATGATGCCGTATCACAACGACTCAGCGAAGCCAAAGGATGTCGTGATAAGAAACAGATTGCTAGCATCTACTCCACCCTGACTAAGAAGCTGTACTTCAAGCCATCAAAATAAATGCAGCGACGTTTGATAAGATGCTTGATTTCTTCTGTTGATAGAAAAGGCAAAACAAAACTTGACACGAGGGGTTTCCATCAAGCTTGTAAGGGAATCGGTAATCAAAAATTATCAAAAATTATTAAATAATGATTAGTGAATTTTGAATTAATTTTAAAGGTAATTAAACAGAAATCCGAGTAATTCCATAACTATTTGTACTTTACGATTGCCATATTCTTTAATATTCTATGTAAATTTTATGATTTTAGTTGTTTCAGGTATACTTTATTATAGAATTATGTTGATATTGAAAAAAATAAAATCTGAAAACCCTCGATGCAACCAAATCAAATCGACTTTTTTCATATTAGCGCGTCTGTCTGTCTGTCTGTCTGTCTGTCTGTCTGTCTGTCTGTCTGTCTGTCTGTCTGTCTGTCTGTCTGTCTGTCTGTCTGTCTGTCTGTCTGTCTGTCTGTCTGTCTGTCTGTCTGTCTGTCTGTCTGTCTGTCTGTCTGTCTGTCTGTCTGTCTGTCTGTCTGTCTGTCTGTCTGTCTGTCTGTCTGTCTGTCTGTCTGTCTGTCTGTCTGTCTGTCTGTCTGTCTGTCTGTCTGTCTGTCTGTCTGTCTGTCTGTCTGTCTGTCTGTCTGTCTGTCTGTCTGTCTGTCTGTCTGTCTGTCTGTCTGTCTGTCTGTCTGTCTGTCTGTCTGTCTGTCTGTCTGTCTGTCTGTCTGTCTGTCTGTCTGTCTGTCTGTCTGTCTGTCTGTCTGTCTGTCTGTCTGTCTGTCTGTCTGTCTGTCTGTCTGTCTGTCTGTCTGTCTGTCTGTCTGTCTGTCTGTCTGTCTGTCTGTCTGTCTGTCTGTCTGTCTGTCTGTCTGTCTGTCTGTCTGTCTGTCTGTCTGTCTGTCTGTCTGTCTGTCTGTCTGTCTGTCTGTCTGTCTGTCTGTCTGTCTGTCTGTCTGTCTGTCTGTCTGTCTGTCTGTCTGTCTGTCTGTCTGTCTGTCTGTCTGTCTGTCTGTCTGTCTGTCTGTCTGTCTGTCTGTCTGTCTGTCTGTCTGTCTGTCTGTCTGTCTGTCTGTCTGTCTGTCTGTCTGTCTGTCTGTCTGTCTGTCTGTCTGTCTGTCTGTCTGTCTGTCTGTCTGTCTGTCTGTCTGTCTGTCTGTCTGTCTGTCTGTCTGTCTGTCTGTCTGTCTGTCTGTCTGTCTGTCTGTCTGTCTGTCTGTCTGTCTGTCTGTCTGTCTGTCTGTCTGTCTGTCTGTCTGTCTGTCTGTCTGTCTGTCTGTCTGTCTGTCTGTCTGTCTGTCTGTCTGTCTGTCTGTCTGTCTGTCTGTCTGTCTGTCTGTCTGTCTGTCTGTCTGTCTGTCTGTCTGTCTGTCTGTCTGTCTGTCTGTCTGTCTGTCTGTCTGTCTGTCTGTCTGTCTGTCTGTCTGTCTGTCTGTCTGTCTGTCTGTCTGTCTGTCTGTCTGTCTGTCTGTCTGTCTGTCTGTCTGTCTGTCTGTCTGTCTGTCTGTCTGTCTGTCTGTCTGTCTGTCTGTCTGTCTGTCTGTCTGTCTGTCTGTCTGTCTGTCTGTCTGTCTGTCTGTCTGTCTGTCTGTCTGTCTGTCTGTCTGTCTGTCTGTCTGTCTGTCTGTCTGTCTGTCTGTCTGTCTGTCTGTCTGTCTGTCTGTCTGTCTGTCTGTCTGTCTGTCTGTCTGTCTGTCTGTCTGTCTGTCTGTCTGTCTGTCTGTCTGTCTGTCTGTCTGTCTGTCTGTCTGTCTGTCTGTCTGTCTGTCTGTCTGTCTGTCTGTCTGTCTGTCTGTCTGTCTGTCTGTCTGTCTGTCTGTCTGTCTGTCTGTCTGTCTGTCTGTCTGTCTGTCTGTCTGTCTGTCTGTCTGTCTGTCTGTCTGTCTGTCTGTCTGTCTGTCTGTCTGTCTGTCTGTCTGTCTGTCTGTCTGTCTGTCTGTCTGTCTGTCTGTCTGTCTGTCTGTCTGTCTGTCTGTCTGTCTGTCTGTCTGTCTGTCTGTCTGTCTGTCTGTCTGTCTGTCTGTCTGTCTGTCTGTCTGTCTGTCTGTCTGTCTGTCTGTCTGTCTGTCTGTCTGTCTGTCTGTCTGTCTGTCTGTCTGTCTGTCTGTCTGTCTGTCTGTCTGTCTGTCTGTCTGTCTGTCTGTCTGTCTGTCTGTCTGTCTGTCTGTCTGCCTGTCTGTCTGTCTGTCTGTCTGTCTGCCTGTCTGTCTGTCTGTCTGTCTGTCTGTCTGTCTGTCTGTCTGTCTGTCTGTCTGTCTGTCTGTCTGTCTGTCTGTCTGTCTGTCTGTCTGTCTGTCTGTCTGTCTGTCTGTCTGTCTGTCTGTCTGTCAACAAGATGGAGAGACCCAGCAGCAGCCAGCAGTCCAACACTTTAGGCTGTTTACATAACAAGCAAAAGCAACATAAGGATAAGGAGAAGGAGGCGGTAGCAGTGGGTGGTCATTTATCCAACGTGTATAGAAATGGAAGAGGAGCAGCAGGAGGAGCAAATTGAACGCTTCTGCTCACACAGAGGGAGCAACTCCATTTGGCCAGGTCCGGAGGGGGTTTGTTTGTTGCGATCGCCATTGTGTCGATCGATTGAGGCAGGTTGGTTCGCTGGTGGAGGAGTGTGCTAAAATCAAACAATGCGAATCTGACTCTCTAAGACTAACGGCGAGACACGAGACGGATGTTTGCTGTTTGGTGACATATGTCCCATGCAGTGTTGGCAAAATCATCAATCAAATGATATGTTTCCGCTCTAATACGCTCTCAATGGAGCTTATTACGGATGTCACTTCACGGTGAAAACTTGTCACTTGTCGTCACGCTGAAGTGATTCCGATTTGATTTGTACGGCAATCAATTATTATGAGTATCACTTCCTTATCACCGTGTAGTGACACCCGTAATAAGGCCCAATTTCGCGTGTGATTTCGGATCAAAATATCATGCTTGATATTTATTTTACAAGCTCCTTTGACATGTAAAGCTGAAGCTGAGATTTGACTCGACACAAAAATCAAGCTGAACGTATTAAGTCTGTGTATCGATGTCCTTTCGGATAAACTCCACTGAAGGGGACTTTCACCAAATTCTGAACAAATGTTTGAGCAATTTGTTGTCAGAGAAATATATGAGCCTTTCTCATAGAAACTCTACAACTTCACGAGTAAGTTACATGGGCCTCCCCCACGCCCCCTTCTTTATATATTTTTTTTTCTAAGGCAGCTTGCAGATGACGGCGTGATTTCCGTTATACGACCAAAAGCCCCGGACCTGCAAGGACCATTGCAAGATACCTTGGATGTTGTCCTTAACCTCGAGTAAGCCGCGAGTAATCGGCCCCCGTTCTACTAACTTTAGTCATAAAAAATATTGTTAATATATATTGAATTACGGCTCCACAAAGCTAACACAAGTGAGCCTTGATAAATAAATGAATTCATAAAAACAATAAGTAACAATGATCGATTCTTTTCGTCGACTTTCTCTTTCGTTAATAACTCGAGCACATAACCGTTTCTTGTTGTGTTTGTCGTATAAGATGCTAGATAAATGCTTCTTTTATCGATATGTGTGTTCAAGATACAATGGGAATGTATCTACACAGCAAAAAATAAATTTTAATATTACATCCAAGAGGATTCACTTCAATCATGTCGAAAATCTCATGTAATTTGTATGGCCACAAATCAAAACAAAAAATTGCTGCCAGTAGTGAGTAATTACGGTACATTTTGTCATTTGGAGATATTTTTGATTCCTTGCAAATCAAGCATTAAGCACAAGACCTTCAAGAAAACTAACAACACGAAGTCTGGAAATAGAAATGTTTCATTCAAAACGTCAAGTATTTCAAGAATATCGGGTGAGACCAATCTAATTATATTTAATCTTATTTTTGTGTAGTAGGATAATCAATTGAACCGCTCCGGGTTATTATGAAGCCCTCCCCTTGGCTTGTTTTTAACCTGGACGTTGGGGGGGCAGGCCTAATATTATGCAGGTACTTAATAAAGCATGGGTTATGGTTGATTGGGTGGATTAGAGATTTCAATTATTTATTAAATTAGGCTAATGAGATATCATAATCATCAAACGAAAATTTAGACAGCCTTATGACATTAAGTAGATTAAAAAAGGAGTTAGGATGCGGGGGGTCCGCTTAGGGCTAGCCTTTTCATATATTATCTGTTTATTTTGATGGTTTTTTTTTTTTTCCTTTGTTGGGTACATTTTTCCACTGCGACCAGTTATTTGATCTATTGTGGCGGGCCCCGGTTTAATGTATGCCACATCAGGGTGTTGTATCACTATTTGTTTGAGTGATTTCCACTAGCTGACTATAGGCATTGTCCCAGTAAGGTATTATAGAACGAATGAACTTTATTGCCTTACTGGGATAAGTCATCCATACTTCTGAGGGCTGTTTTAAACACTTATCGAAAAATGTTTTCCTTTTATGAAAAAGTGCTGCACAGTTACATAGTAAATGTTCCGAGTTTTCACTCTCTAGGTTGCAGAATCGACACTTGTCATCTTCCAATTTGCCTAGCTGTTTTAAATAATATTTACTTGAACAGTGAACCGTAACTAGGCCACTAAAAGTACATAGATCTTTTTTGGAGAGATTAAGAAGTCTTTGAGTTGCTCCTTTATTAGGTGATATAAATCTTTTGGACTGTCGAGCTATTTTAGTGTTTTTCCAAATGTTATCTATCATCGATTTTTCCCAGTTTTTTAGTTCCATTTTGAGGGTACATTCTGAGGCCCCACAAAATGGTTCTGGACCTAGGAATGGTTTTGATGATCCCAATCTTGCTAATAAATCTGCCTTTTCATTACCTTCAACCCCACAGTGCCCAGGTACCCAAAATAAGTTAACTGTACTATTTTTAGCCACCTGCTGTAGTAATTGAATGCATTCCCAAACCAGTTTAGAACAACATGTAACTGACCTCAATGCTTTTAGGGCAGCTTGACTGTCAGAGAAAATATATATATTTGTATGTTTGTAATTACGACGTAAACAAACCGTAGCACATTCAATAATTGCCTGTATTTCTGCTTGAAATACGGTTGGCCACTTACCCATAGATATTGATATGTTGACACCAGGACCCGTTACCCCAGCGCCAACTCTGTTGTTTAATTTGGAGCCATCAGTGTAGAAAATTACTGATCCTGGTTGAATACTAGGTCCCCCTGATTCCCATTCAGTGCGACTAGGTTCAGTGACGTTGAATAGTCTTTCAAAGTTATGCTGTCTATTCATCCAGCCTTCATGAGTTAATAGTGAATTAATTTTAAATTCCTTCAAAATACTGAGATGACCCCTAAGGTCCCCATCAAAAAACTGTTTTGTTCTTTTTAACCTTAGTGCGTTTCTTTCGGCTTCTAACTGCACAAATATATGTAAGGGAAGTAGATTTAGCATTGTATCTAGCGCTTTAGAGGGCGTGCTACGAATTGCTCCTGTGATGGAAATTGTAGCAAGTCTTTGCAACTTTTCTAGTTTTTTTTTGAGCATATTTAACTTTTGTTTTTGGCCACCAAACTAATGATGCATATGTTATTCTGGGTCTTATTATAGCCTTATAGATCCAATCGATCATTTTAGGTTTCAGTCCCCATTTATTACCAAATGTTTTTTTGCTCATCCATAGGGCATTTGTAGCCTTGCTTATTATTTTATTCAAATGTAAGTTCCAATTGAGTTTGCTATCAAGAATTACTCCCAGATACTTAACCTTTTGAGAAAGGACTAATTTAGTATCCTCCAAGTGCAAATCTGGTATTTTTATTTTCCTTTTATGTGTAAATGGTATAATAGTAGTCTTATGAGGGTTTATGGACAACCCCTCATCTTCACACCACGCCATCGTTAAATTAAGAGCATATTGTAACCTATCTCTGATAACGTGTTCATATTTCCCACGAATAATGATTACTATGTCATCGGCAAAACCAATTATTTCAAGTCCTTGCGCTTCAAGATGTAATAGTAGTTCGTCGGCTACCAGTGACCACAGCAAAGGTGAAAGAACCCCTCCTTGTGGGCAACCCTTCACGGTCCTTACCGTGACCGTTAAACTACCATGACTGCATGTTATTTCTCGTTTTTGCAACATTTCAAAAATCCAATCTATGATAGTTTTATCAAAATTTCGTTTTATCATAACGTTCCTCATTGAATAATGAGATGCATTGTCAAATGCTCCTTCAATATCTAGAAACGCAGCTAACATAATCTCTTTGGCTTCAAAGGTTTTTTCAATTTTTGTCACTAGTGTATGAAGTGCTGTTATTGTTGATTTTCCGTGTTGGTATGCAAATTGCTGTTTATTTAATGGGATCGAATCTAAATACTTTGACTTGATATAATCATCAATCAATTTCTCTATTAATTTCAACATACATGACGAAAGGCTAATAGGTCTAAAGGATTTTGGACTCTTTTTATCCTTTATGTTAGCTTTAGGAATAAAAACCACACGAATTTGTCGCCAGAGTTTTGGAATGTGGTTCAACCGCAAACTGGCCCTGAACATTTCAGTTAAGCAGGGAATTAGCATTCCTTTGCTTTTTTGAATCATCACAGGACGGATTTCATCATTTCCTGGAGATTTAAATGGTTCAAACGAATTTACAGCCCATTCAACTCTTGCTTGAGTAAAAATACGACTTGCTAGATCTTGCGTGTCCTGCCTGGCCATTTTTTGCCCAGTTATTTTTGCAATATCATGAGGATCCTCGAAAACTTCTGTGCTGGTCTTCTCTGATCCAGTCAGTGTTTCTAAGGAAGTCGTATTTTCATTCAAGACCGGTAGAGATCCTGGAAAGTGTACTTGCATCATCAAATTCAAAGTTTCTGATGCATTAGAAGTAAAACTCCCGTTATCCTTTTTAAGAGTACCAAGACCATTAGAATGATCGTTTGACAAGACTTTTTGCAATCTAGCAACCACTGGAGTACTTTCAATATTTTCACAAGTGTGCCTCCAGTTTTTGCGTTTTGATTTTCTAATCTCTTCATTATACAAAGTAAGAGCTTTCCTATATGTATCCCACTGTAAAGTACGCTTTGCTTGATTAAACATTTTCCGAGCCTGTTTCCTTAGATTTTCCAATCTAGTATTCCACCATGGAACATCTCTATCCGTTGATCTTACCTTGATTGGGCAACTGTTGTTAAAAGCATGCATTATTCTGTTTGTTACTTGAAGATAGGTATTTTCTAGTTCTTTATGTATGTTAATTCTTTTTTCCAGGAAACTACCCCCCGCTGCTAGATTAGAATAATAGAGATCCCAGTTTGTTTTCCTGGGATCTCTGAAAGTTTTTTTTTTTTTTTGATAATGTCATTCACTTTATATTCAAATAATATATGTTTATGATCAGATAGGGATACTTCATCTGATACATGCCAATTATGTATTTTTTTCTGAGAGTGTGTTACTACAGAGTGTTAAATCCAGAACTTCTTGTCTTATGGAATTCATGAAAGTAAAATCAGTACCTTCATTACAAATATTTACGTTAATTTTTGTTATATATTCTAGTAGCCACTCACCTCTTGTGTTGATATCTGTGCTGTTCCATATTGTATGATGCGCGTTCGCATCACAACCGATGATGAATGCTTTATTTTGTGATTTACAAAATGTAACGAATGCTTTGATGGTTGCTATTTTTTTTTTTATTTGGTATATATGTGAAAGGATGAATCAGTGGGAGATGGACTTAGGGTTTCTTTACATTTTGCAGCACAAATCTAGTACTAGGTGTCATTTCCTCAAAACCCCCCAATAACCGACCTCTTCAATCCCTTCCTTTTTCCATGGCGTTCAAGTGGTCCGCATAGACTATTCAGCCATTACCCTTCCTTTATCCTCGGCTTTGGATTGACTTGCGCTCCCATTGCCCCACCAAACGCTGCAAAATGAAAATGAAAAAATTATAAATGGAAAAATGCTAAAGTTGTTCCAATTTTGAAGCTGGATACAAATCCAGCTGAAGCTTCTAGCTACCACCCAATAAGTTTGCTTTCTTCAATAAGTAAACATTTTGAAAAGATAATTTTAAATAGAATGATGCTTCACATCAATACGAACTTAATTTTTGCAGATGGGCAGTTTGGATTTTGCCATGGGCATTCAACTACTCACCAACTCTTAAGAGTTACCAATTAAATTCGGTCAAACAAATCTGAAGGCTGCTCAACTGGAGTTGCTCTTCTAGACAAAGAAAAAGTATTCGACAGTGTTTGTCATGAAGGTTTGGTTTCTGAATTGAAAAAGTTTAATGTTCTACTCTATATTATAAAATTAGTTCAAAATTATTTAACTGACAGAACTCTGTTAGTAAATTATCAAAATTCCATATCCAAACGACTGCCTGTTAGGGCAGGAGTTCCTCAAGGTAGCATTCTTGGGCCTTCTTTGACCACTTCGGACCTCCTAAAAGAAATGTGATTTAATTTGCTTTGTAAAATTTGAATAGTTTCTGTGATTAGATTTTTCTTCCAAAACTCTATATCACAGAAACTATTTTATAATTGTATCTCTATACTTTTCTATACTTTGAACTTATGTTGTTTAATCTATATTATATGTCAAAAAATTCAATCAAATATAATGCTATCAAATCAGAAACTTACTTTCACACAAAATTCCATTACTATTTTTAGATGGAAAATTAATCTTAAAATTTGGCAACACTGCATTAAATTTATTCTGGATGTCATGTTTTCTTGCTCCAAAAATAATTAGAAACAGTAAGCAAGCAAAATTAATTATTTTACTGAAAAAAACGGACGAAAAGGAAATTGAAAAATGTTTTTTTCTCATAATTTTTAGCATTCTTTGCTTTGTTTTCTATTTGCTTGTTTTCTATTTAAAAAAGATGGAGAACATACCAGGATGGCAATCTAAATATTCTCATTCTGAGAAAATTCCGTTTTAAGTTTGTAAACGCAATTATAAAATATTTGCCAACACTGTGCCAAAATAATATATTCATATTTAGATTCCTTGTCTGACTTTCTTATTAAAATACTCTACAAAGTGAATTGTAGCTTTATTTGTTTCGAAGATATTGATAAAAGAAAGTACCCAAGTAACAATTCTGCAATCATTTGGCATCCACTGGGATTTATGATGGTTTTATAATGGCAATGAATAATCCATTTAGTTTAAATACAGCATTTCACAGCGTAAAACGTTCCTGCTTAGTAGTTCGCTGTTTTAGAAACCTTTTACAGTCTGGCGAGAAGTCAAAAACTATCTTGCTTTAAAATTAAATTTAAAGTAGTTCTCAATCCCACCATAAAACTGTTCTATAAATCAATCATTAACTCAAAACAGCATTTTTTTATTAATGTCTTGATAAAATACTCTATAAACCTGTTCTATCATTATCAAAGCAATCATAAAACCATTTGGTTTTAAATGAGAGTAAAAGGCATATATTGTTGCCTTTTAGGCATTTAAAAGTGTATCATAAATTCTCCTCTGTTTACAAATTAAACTTTAAGGATGGAACCTCATAGTGAATAAAAACCAAATTTATGACAAGGATATCTCGAAGGGTAAACGAAGTTGGAGGAAAATTTCAAGTGATGCTAACGACCGAAGGGAAGTCGATTTCAGTAAAATTTAGTTCTTTAGTAGAACCAGCACGTCCGGCGGAACGGGTACCATCAACGACTGAGCATCTGGTCGAGAAGAGTGAAGTGAGCGTGGTCCTCAAATTCATAAAACATTGTCAAAACAGCCTGAAAACAGACCAGCCTTCTCCAGACCTTGCGAATAGATGAAGATCGGAATAACTTGCGTCAGTACCGATAGCAAACCACTGAAACTGTCAGTTAGCGGACACTAGTTGGTTTCCGATCCATAGCTGCGATTTTATTCGGCGAAAAAATTCATTCAACCGTACATTCCTGCATCGTTTGATGGTGCACCTCCAGAACCATCCGGAAGATGAGGATCTTTTCGGAAATGATCGAGGTTACATCTGTGCGAAATGCGAAATGTTATGAACACTTTCTGAGTAACTGCTTCCTAGCCATCGGGAGAGAATCGTCTGGAAGAACGCTGAATCGCACAGCGCAACTATCGAAAGATAAACAAACTTTGACGTTTAACATTTTGTAGGCAACATTACCGCCATAAATGCTGCCATAAATCTGAACGGGTTAGGATCAAGCAAAATGGCTTTAGATAAATACAATTCAGTCTACAAGTTTTCTTCATAAAAGCCATTTCAAAACCTTATGAATTTGTTAAGGTTTTCTTGAAAGCAAAATAACTTTTTCACAAATGGCCCATGCAAATCAACTTTTATGCGTCCCCCATATTACAATTATTTTGTTTGTTTTTTACATTCTTCGATTTTCAATCTATATTTCCTTGGATAGAAATTTATTTTAGTTAATTTAGCAATGAAAAAATATTTAAAATGCAAAAATCATGAGAAACAAAAATCTTGGCTAAGTTTAATGATCGATTTAAAGCATATATTTTTTTCTTAATGTAAAATAATTAGTAAAATCGATGTTTTCCGTGAGCGGACTCCAGTTTTTCGATGTTTTCACGTACATTTCACATCAAATTTTATATGGCATCTAAAACTAGGCCATTTCATGAGAACTATTTTATAATTTTGGAAATTCGGCAGGATTTTTATACGATCAGTTTTTATTTTAGTTATTTTGATAAGATCGGATGGTATTTATGAATCCTTATTTATCTTGATTGTTGTTTTTTCTAGTGAACTTAGCAAGTAGCTAGGGTAAATGGCACGGATAATGGTTTAATTTTTTGCCAAATAGCTTTTATTGTAGCTTAAAGACGGTTTTGAAATGGATCTCAATGAGTTTATCGCACAACCATTTTGCAGTAAACCAATCTTGAAGAGCTTCGAAAATATACCCTTCAGAACCTTTTCCAGAGTGGGCCAACTAGACAGATTCTAGCATCAATGAGGTTTTGGTGGATGCATCAACGGCAAAGCAGTCTTAACAAGGGTTTTATGAATGTTGTTTTATAGTAGCTTTGTAGTATTTTATAAATTTTAAAATGTTACTTGGGTAGTGCTTTCTTAAAAATCATGAAAAACACAAAATGCTCCCCTGCACCGATTGCTTCGATCTGCTCAAAAATTTAGATTCATAAAAGTTAGACCAAAATAAAACCTCTCCTCCAAATTTGGTCCAAATCGAAAGAGACCAATTACACTTTTATATTTTTTTTTTCTCGATCACTTGGCACGGAATGACCCTGTTCGAACGTACCATCGGCACCGGGCTTTACTACATTCAAATCTAGAATGTTGTAATAATAAATGCCTCCCAGTGACATGTAACGACCAGTTCAATGCGAATTGCAGTATGGTGCAGCCATCGCTATTCGCACTATAGCCATGGATTTTTTTGTTTTGGTTATTTTTTGTTATTGTTCTAATTGTAATTAGTTTTGGATGTGATTGATATTATATATTGTGATGATTTTGTATTTAAACCAAAGAATATTAAATAAAATATAGCCAGTTCGTTTTGAGTCCCCGAGCAGGCAAGGGGCATAGGAAAACAGTGTATTTCATTTAACCGGTGTGTCAATCCGAGCCGCAAGAAGAACACAACGTAGGGTCATACTTATCCTGGACGAATCAAGGATTCTTTAGGGGTATTGTGAGGTAATTGCATATTCGTAATCTGCATTTCAAATAGATCGACGTCCAAAATTTTGTCAACATTGGAGCACTGGAACGGTTTTAAATAAGTGTGATTACATTAGCAAAAAAACACAATCTTAGCGCCCCTCGGTGGAACATTGAATGGGAGTGAGCTGGCAATTTGTTAACTTTGTGTCAAACAGTGAGGTGGTTATTTGGCTTTACATCTTGATTTTAAAACTGAGATGGAAGTAAATGGGATCGACAAAATTATCGTTGTGATCAGAAAAAGAAGCCCTCTCGGATGAGTATAGTAACCAATATATTTTTCAAAATTAAAGAACCCAAGTCATTATAATATTATTCGAGAAAGGTGATGAATTAATCAGGGTCTATAAGTAAGCCTACACGAGAAGAAAAACTCATATTGAATGTATTAAGCAAACCACATAGATTTTTGCCATTGTCATCTTCGCATAAAGTTTAAGCATAATTCATATGACATGTATTAACCTTGTCATAACAATTTCATAACATAGATTTATACATTGCATGCGCAATCAAATATAATCTTTATTCAGACGTCAAATAGTTTTTATACTATCGATACATGAATACTATTTTGAAGAGACCACCATATAGGTTGAAAGGAAACCAGACAATTCCAAGTGTTTTTATTCTATAACCTCGCGACAACATTTATGTAACGAAGCACTCGTCGATCGGCCTTCGTTTGCGATCGACTGCGCTTTATCGTCAACCGTTTGTGGGCGGCCTTCACGTGCTACTGGTGCAACTTTTCCAAAGTCCCCGGGGTATATTCCACAGCCACAGGGTTTTCTGCCTCCCGAATGAACGTTCAAAGCTTTTCCAAACATCAGCGATGTTCATATTCGAACATGTTTCCATCCTTGGTAACGTTGGCGGTTGTTGTGCTGAAAATGAATGGAAAATTATTATTCATAATTGATTAGATTTCAAGGTTACACGACAACGTTACCAAATTCCTGTTCACTTCCTTGTTGCTGTGTGCTGTAAACAAAGAAGATTAAAAGTGATAAATTCACGCATAGTAGGCTTAATTTTATCTTACCCGGAATCCATCGACAATTTGTAAATAAAATCGATGACAGTAAATTTGAGTTTCCAGGTACCAAAGATATTACATGAATAATTGATAAGACAAATTTCTGTTGACCAATGTTAAAGTTCGTAGTATTTGAAAAGCCTGATTATGACACTCCTTTTTCAGTCTAAATCACGTATACAAATTCATAAATGTGCCGCTCTGACCAACACGATGAATGCGTCAGTTTTATAATCTGTTCGACTGAAAATCCCCGCTGAACTTGCATTACATAAGTCAAGGTCGCCCCAATTTACCAACCGCTTACAAGTCACAATACAGATAAGTATGACTATGACCTTATGACGATGATAAGATTCTACACACCAAGCTCTGCCCCCGTTCGCTGTTATTATGTCACATTGCGGCAGAT
This sequence comes from Ochlerotatus camptorhynchus, assembly GCF_037179485.1. Taxonomy (NCBI): domain Eukaryota; kingdom Metazoa; phylum Arthropoda; class Insecta; order Diptera; family Culicidae; genus Ochlerotatus; species Ochlerotatus camptorhynchus. The sequence continues at coordinate 44,123 of NW_027041257.1, read as the reverse complement.
CGTCAAATTTTCTCGGCGTTATAATACACAACAATGCAACCTAGATTGTGATAGGTTCTCGACCCCCAGTAGACGACCGTATTTCGCTTATCGCATGCCTTTGATAGGACCCCCCTTTTTGCGCTGGAATGGGCTACTTTACAGCAGCTATAAATTGCCCAGGAACAGTTTAGACACTCAAACCATCGCGTTTTGTTTTTGTCATGCAGGCATAGAGAAAAAAAATAAGAAAACGAAAGGTTTGCTAGTTCCCTTTGACGGACATTTTCCGATCATCAATTCCCCTTCAGATCGTCGTCGGTGGCGGCGTAAATGCGACGCTATGATGGTCGTCCCATACCCACACACACCCCTAAAAGCTCTGGGCGAAACAAATTCGTCATGTTGCTCGAAAATTCCACAACCCGCGGGAACGGAATCGTGAGCCAGCTTGGCACCAAGCGGCAATTTGAGCCGACTCTATGGTATTTATTGAGGAACCGCAAATTGATTGAACCGAGAAGGCTTTGCGGCGGTGGTGGTAGTGCAAACAATACTCCTCCCCCGAAAGTAGACTCTCCGCGTGCGGGGCCTATAATTTAGACTAATTTAAAAGATATTTCAATAATCGATTATCTTCAACAACCGGATTATTGCTCTATAAAGCGTTGCTTGATTGCTCCTGCCTTGGAGGTGGACACTGCCTTTTCGTCTTTCCCGATCGCTCGGATAACAGAGGCGCTTCGGAGTAACGGCAGTAATGTCAAATGAAATGCTTGCACGTTCGACGGAAAAGTTGATATTCGAGGATAAATTATAACCCTCTCTGATTGGACCTACTAGAATGTGGGAACATTATATAATGGTGGTTTTAATTGTTTAAGAACTAATTTCTGCCCAAATGAGGAAACACTTCATCCTCCAGAAACAGTGCAAATCCGAAGATGGCGAACTTTTGACAGAGCGGACCACAGCATGCTATAGAAAATTTACATTGGACCGTCAATTTACCGTAGCGTCAGCGTCATTAGCGTTAAGCCACCGACAAACCGACATGAATGACCATAAAGATTATCATGACATCTAATTTTCCGTGTTCGCGGAAAATCTTTATCCTAGCCACGAGCCCGGTTACAAAATGTATGAGTTGGTTCGTGTCTAATCAAATTATTTTTATCTAGATAAAATTTCTATAGTTTTGACAGATGGGACATTTGAATGCACATTTGAATCGGCCGCTATGGATTCTCGATCAAGAGTTAAGTTTAAGCTTCATGTCGGTTTGTCGGTGGTTAAGCTGTGGTCCATCAGAAAGTAACGTCCAAATGAAACGTCTAATTTCGTAACAATTTAGAAACATCAACTACTGTTCATCTTGAAGAAAAGTCGCCATGAACGCCAATGAAAACCAAAGAAAAAAACGCACTACCTTCAGCTAGGAATTACCCAACTGGTTGATCTCTTATCGGATTGCGATCGCAGCAATCCCTTCGGCAAAGCGTACAATTAATGCGTCGTTACCGGATTTAATAACGCCCGGTTTGATGCGGGCGGAAGCTTCAAGCTCACGCGTGTGATCCAAAAGCGGCATTTGAATCTCGCACATGCTTACACAATCATGCCTTGGCAACCACCAATCGCAATGGAATATGATGGATGGTGTTTAGCACCCATTTATTTGGCACTTTTCACTTTCGGCTCGCAGCTATAACGCAGTTTGACGACGTCATTGTTTATTTTCCGCACAAGGAGAGTGGGTGGTCCAGTTGCGATCAGAAATGGAAAGTCTCAATCGAAAATCAGAGATGTTTTTTTTTTTTGTACAGCCTATTGTGTATTGTGAATGAACGAGTTAAGCTTTCCGATGACTTTGGACGTTTCGTTGTTTGCGTTGGTTGACTCCCATCACGATACATTTCATTGCAAACAGTTAAAGGTGCGCTGCTCAATGTTTTTAGGTTATTTCTATATGATCAGTACCAAGAAATATCATACAAATAATTAAAAAACACAAAGATGATGAGAATGATCCATCAACCAGGAAACATTCTAGTAAACTTTCCTGGCTTAATGCCCTATTGTGTTACCGTTTGGGAAAAAGCTCGAGCAGAGCGTTAGCAGTGCTATAAAGAACGAGCACTCAACCGAACGAGACAGCAATCCACTCGTATAGTGATGTTCGGTACGCTTAAGCCTGAGAACCATGAAAGTTTGTAATAAGTAATGATTTAACTAATGTTTTTTTAGAATTAATGATACTATTATGAAATTTGGAATGGGACTAATGGATCAAGAAGGAAAGGGACATTTTGGGAAAAGGGAAATATATGGTCTGCTACCGGTCCGAAGAATAGCACTAGTTCTTTTCCACGCCAACCTTTGAGTTAATAAGTTCACCAAGTTGAAGAACAAAGTTTATAAGTTCACATAGTTTGATAAATAGTGAACAGTCGAATACGGGAGAGAAAATTAAGCTGCCTAATCCTTTAAAACCGTAGAATCAGGAATCCGATTTCCCGCAGCAGAGATACACACACACAACCAGAAATTGTTAGTAGGTTTTGGTAAATAAAACTTAACAAGTAAAAAAGTAGGTGACCGTGTTTGAACTTGCTGATCAGTGTCCCATATTTGTCCGGAGGCGATCTTGCGAGCTCCGTCTCTCAAGCTCGAGCTAGTCGCCGTAAAAGAGGCTGGTGGATAGCCCACCCCATCTGGTCCCCGTGGCTTTAGACCAGGGACCTGGGGCATTGTAGTGATAGAGTGAGAGAGAGCACTCAGAGATAACAATTGTGATAATCACTTCTGATTTCCATGCTCTTCGCACGGAACGTTTGAACTTCGTGAAATTTTAGTTTTCACTGCAAATTGGCCGTCGTATTGGCTGAAACATTGGACGGATTCAAACGTCTTCTCAAATGTCTTACTGAGAAGGAGCATCAATTTTTTACTCACGACACCAAAACTGAACGTGTGTTCAAAGTTGCCATGAAAGGACTGCCCAGTGGGTCTTGATCAGATCAAAGATGAACTGGCAAAATTACTTGGAGTTGTGCCACTCCAAGTAATCAAAATGAAAATTAAATCCCGTCCTGGCGATTTGCGCAACGGGATTCCTAATGATTTTTATTTTGTTCACTTCAAGTCTAGTGAACTAAACAACCTTAAGGCCTAGGCAAAAGCTAGCCTTATGCTCCATGTCCGAGTGAAGTGGGAACACTTCAGGAAGACTGGAGGAAATTTCCAAAACCTCACCCAGTGCCGTAAGTGCCAGGGATGGGGTCACTGAACAAAAAATTGCTACATGCCAGCTAAATGGATGAATTGTGGTGATTTCACAAATCCAATTTTTTGGGAATGTAAGACTCGCAAAGCGATCCTACAATCTCGTTCTAAGCGACAGGTAGGAAACGCTCCACGTTTCCGGGCAGGTACAAATTCCTCTGCTGTTAACAACGGCCAGCGAGGAACAAACTCTACATTCGTACCCGTAGGTACAAATATCACCCCTGCTTCAAATTCTTCATCTATACCTGCTCCCCTCGCTGCTAACAATGCTCAGCGAGTAAATGGATCTACCTATGCTGCTATTGCACAGGGTAGAAATCAAAATACTACTTTGACTTTATTTTTAACGTAGAACTACATCTTTGTCGACTATACTGGGGTGCAAATCAATAAATATGTGTGGTGAAGTAGTGTTAGGTTTTGAACGCTTGTAACTTTGTCATTTATAAATGAAATTTAATTCCAAATACGCCAATCGATAGGATATTACTAAACGAATCTGCTCAAATAAATACTTTTCCAATTTTTAATCAAAAAACTTTTGAAAAATCAACAAATGCTAATTTTATCACTGTTTTCATGAACTAAACGTTTTACCACAGACAAACAGACATAACACATTGAATATTTCTCACTGTAAAACTTCGTCGCTAAAACATTACCGCCATCTGTTGAGTACACTATGGTGGGTAGTGCGCTGAAAGATGGCGGTAGCGTGTAAACGTCAAACGCAAGGGAATTGACTATGCGCGCCACAGGTGGCGGTACTACCAACTACGATACTTTTAAATTGTCCGTTAAATGCTTGTTCGATGAACAACTTACGAGTGTTATGTCTGTTTGTCTGTGGTTTTACCCAAACCCAGTCATCATAAACGAATATCAATTGGTTGCACATCATTCTGCTTGAACCTGAAGAGATATAAAACAGCGACGCTGTCGTGCCTCTGCTCATCATCATACGATCAGCACTCAGTGTGGTCGAACGCGAGTATTCTTTTCTCCCGTGTTTTCGCAAGTTTTTTCTCGCGCGTTGTCGAACGTTTTTTGTTCAACCCAAGCATGGGTAAGCCGGGCCCAAGCGGTAGCCAGAAGCAAGGCGGCAAGCGGCCGGCGGATAACAATGTCAATGCCAGACATACGAAGCGGGTGCTAGCCCTCAACCAGTTCTCGCTGCTCCAGGAGGATGATGGTGAAAGCGTTGAGAAAAAGGAGAAGTTGCCTCCTTTCTATGTCAAGGGACAGCCACGTGAGCTGCTTGACAATCTGAATGTGCTAGTCCGTAAAGGGCTACGGGCCGAATTCCGTATCTGCGCTGATGGCGTGAAAATCACCGTCCCCTCGGCGGAACATTATAAATCCGTGGCGGAGACACTGCAACTCTAGAATGTGGAATATTTCACCCACGACGTGCCGTCGACGAAGCCCTTCAATGTCATTCTACGCGGGCTGCACGAGCTGGATGTTTCGGTTGTGGAAGAAGAGCTGAAACACAACAACCTTCAAACCGTGATGGTTTTCGTGATCAAACGCCACAACGAGGCGATCAAGTATCGCGACCAACTGTACCTGGTGCAGTTGGTTGGCGGATCCCCAAACATGAGGCAGCTTCAAAGCATCCGAACGCTGCTCAGTGTCGTTGTCGAAAGGGAGCGGTACAAGCCGGTCCACCGTGAAGTGACGCAGTGTACCTGCTGCTTGAATTTCGGACATGGCGCGCGCAACTGCCATATGAAGTCGCGTTGCTTCAAATGCGGCCAACACCATGTCACTGCCCAATGCATCGTGGACATGAAGGACAAGCAACCAACCTGTGTCAACTGCGGATATGCCCACACATCGACTAGTCGATCGTGTCCCAAGCGGGCTGAATTCATCGCACTGCGGAAGAAAGCAAGCCAGCCGAGACAGCAGAAAAAGAAGCAACTACCCGGAATCGATCTGGAAAATGATTTTCCACCGCTTCCTCCAACCGAAGGACGCGCACCAAACTTTCCTCCCCTTCCGCTGCCCAGAAGGCAGTATAGGAATTCGACGCAAGCCGAACCAAGCCGCACTCCTCCAGGATTCTGGGGAACCCAGCCTGGTGCTGTACCGTTGGTCCCTCCAACCGATGGTCTGACGCAGGTAATCCGTCATCTGACAACGCTTGTCAGTGAAATGCAAAAAATGATGCACTTCATGACGAACTTTCACGTTCACCATCAACGCCCTTAATTGGAACGCCCATTCAGTGGCGAGAAAACAGCCGGAAATCGTAGATTTACTGCGCAAACATAACATCGATGTCGCGTTTCTAACCGAGACGTATCTCAAGCCGGAGGTCAACTTTAGCCTGCCAAATCACACAATTGCTAGACTGGACCGAGTTCGAGCACAGAGGGGTGGTGGCGTTGCCATTGCCATCAGGAGAGAACTGGAGTACAGGATGCTGCCTGACTTTCGTCTATCGTTCGTGGAAGCCATTGGAGTCGAGCTGGCATCTCCGGATGGTCTCATCACACTCATTGCCATCTACTGTCCTGCCCAATGTAAGGAGTCGGATGGAACAATCGATCGTCTCAAGAATGACATCCAGAAGTTGACTCGTCGGAAGGGTAAGTTTATCCTCGCCGGTGATCTCAACGCACGCCACACGCTGTGGGGCAATGCAAGAAGTAACAAGAACGGAGCAGTGCTGGCCACGGACCTGCAGGCGGGACACTACGTGGCCCTCCATCCGGACTCGCCTACCTTCTACTCACCAGCCGGTGTCGGATCCACCCACATCGTTCTCACCAACATGACGGATGGTTGCTCTAAGCCCCGCGCCATTACCGATCTGTCATCAGACCACCTACCGGTGGTTTTCGAGATAAATCAAACCATCAACCAACGTCAGCAGCATCGTAGGCGAAACTATCATCGAGCGAACTGGCTTCAACTCCAGCGGTTTATGGAGGATCGAGTGGTCGAAAATCCTGCGTTAACGACGACGGAAGAAATCGACGGCGTGCTGCAAGCGCTCTCCGATGACATAGGCGAAGCGGAACAACGGTTCATCCCGACAACCCCGGTGACATGTAAGTTTACCAACCTTGATGATGAGACCAAGCGTATAATATCTCTTAGGAATTGTGTTAGGAGGCATATATATGCTGCGTTGTGGCGTTTGATCACGAAAACCATCACGGTTTGAAGGTTTTTGTGTTTCAGCTCTTCTTCCACAACCGAAACATCCAGCTATATATAACAAATTAAACAAAATTATTGCCATTAGGGTGGAAAAACTTAGGAACAGGCAGTTTGCAAAAGACCTTAGTAGTTTACCAAATTACTCTAGGACCTTTCTGGTGTTTAACAAAAGTGCTTAAAAACAAACCAAAGCTTATGCCGCCTCTTGATAATGAGGTTCACATAACAGCCGTTGAAAAGGCGAACTCCATTTCTCAACATTTTATGGCTTCGCATAATCTGGGTCGAGATATTGTCAGCCCGATGGAGGGTCCGGTGTTTGAGAGCGTCTACCAGCTAGCTGCTGAGCCTAGCGAGCTTCCGGCGGACCGGAAAATCACACTTGATGAGCTGGTGAACACCATCAAGTCGACGAAGAACACGAAGGCACCGAGTTTCGACGGACTCTTCAACATTGTCCTGAAGCATTTGGGACCGAAAGCGCATACTCTTCTGGTGAACGTCTTCAATCGCTGTCTGGAGCTCGGACACTTCCCAGCTACCTGGAAACGGTTGAAGGTGTTACCGATACCGAAGCCGGGAAAGGATCCTACCTACCCGTCAAGCTACCGTCCGATCAGTTTGCTTTCCTCGCTTAGCAAGTTGTTCGAAAAACTCATTTACGCCAGACTCCTCGAGCACACCGAGGCGAACGACATCTTACTGGACGAGCAATTTGGATTCCGACGAGGTCAATCGACGGTGGACCAACTCAAGCGGGTCTCAAACCTCATCAATCAGGCGAAGTCGGTCTTGAAGACAACGGTCATGGCGATATTGGACATCGAAAAGGCATTCGATAACGTGTGGCACGATGGCTTGGTGCACAAGCTTCTGCAATTTCGTTTCCCCAGCTACCTGGTGAAGATCATCTCGGACTACCTCGACGGCAGGACGTCTCAAGTATGCCTAGGCAGTGCTCTCTCGGAACCGTATGATGTACCCGCTGGTGTCCCTCAAGGAAGCATCCTGGGACCCATATTGTACAATCTGTACACATCGGACATACCGACACTGCCGCAAGGTGGAACACTGTCGCTGTTTGCTGACGATTCGGCAATCAGCTACAAGGGACGAGTAATGCACACTCTCGTATCGAAGCTCCAAAACGGATTGGATGCCTACACCATATAGCTCACCGACTAGAAGATATGTGTGAACGCGGCCAAAACGCAAACCATTGTTTCCGCATAGCAACACAGACCGGCTCAAACCGTCATCAAATATAAAGGTTCTGAACGCTGAAACTGAGTGGTCACCCGGGGTACGCTACCTTGGCCTGATTCTCGACAGTAAGCTCCTCTTCCGGTCGCTCGTGGAAGACCGAGTCAAAAAAGGCACCATCATGCTGAAACGTCTGTATCCGATCATCAACCATCGCTCGAAAGCATCCACCGTCAACAAGCTGGCTGTCTACAGGCAGATTGTTGCGCCTATGCTGGAGTATGGGTCTCAGGAGGGTTGTGCTGAAACACATCGGAAGAAGCTCCAAGTCCTGCAGAACAAGTTCCTGAAGATGATTCTGAATCTGCCTCCGCGCACACGGACAGCCGACGTTCATCGGCTGGCAAATCTCGATCAAATCGACCAGTGAATGACTGCGCTCGCCAGTTGGCACCAAACTAGGACTCTGAATTCGGAGTACGAAAAAATTAGAAATCTTTACCCATAATTTTGTAAATAGAAGGTTTAGTTAGGATTTAATGTGTTAGATAGGAAATTTAAAATTTAAAATAGAACAAATGTTCACACTGTAAAACGATAAATACCAATTAGCAAAAATTAGCCAATGGCTTTCAGTAATTTTAGTAAAGCTTGCTTGATGAGCTTGAGTTGACCACCCATGGTTGCTACTCTTTTACTGCCAGATCAGCTGTAATTACACAGAAAACCAATAGACGATGCTTGGGACTAGCAATCATCCTCAATGTGTAAAAACTGGTGATCTTAAATCAGGCAATACCAGCGCCGGCCGCGCCCGAACACAGGTCAAGAAAGGAATGGGAAGGATTGTGTTGACATGACACTCGCTTTGATGGAAGCTGAGAACACCTCTGCACTTCCACGAGGAATCACTGGGATGTTGGATAAGCGGGTTGGGTTTGCAGCAGGGTTCGTTTTGGTAAACGATAAGCTGAATTGATGTCCTAACGATCATATAACCCAAAGGAGCTTGGGACTAAACCAACGGTCTTCTGCTCAGTAAGCAAAAACGTTTGTCACTAGGCAGACGAGCACCTTTTAAATCACCGAGTTGCTGTTATTACCATGTAGTCATATTAACAAATAAAACGATTTACGAATCTTGAATGTGGATGGGCCTGATATTAGACTCATCGTGTTCTTCTCAGTAAGCAAAAACGGTTGCTCTAAGGCCACCGAGCCCCTCATATCACATAATACCGTTGCTCAAATTTGTGTATCCATTCAAACCCGGAACCAACGACAACAACGAGTTTCGCAAAATACACGATACACAAGCGATTTTACCATAAATCTCTGGGACCTGGGACCGCGTTTTTCTGCTCAGTAAGCAGGCCACTGTAACCGACGATCTTTCAAATCCGAAAACTAAAAACTACGAAAAAGTACTTAGGCCTTCATTAAGTTCCACTTTCACGCGACGTTCAATGACAGGGTCCTATCCAGGATTACATCTGAAAAATCCAAATCTGGCCAACGCCCACCCTAAACCTAAACCTGTTCTAATCCACCTGAAATGACTAACGTATGGAAGACTTTGACTACCCAGCCATGCAATAGTCTCATTCCGTGCCTTATGGCAACTTGATGATTCTATTGCGCTCATCTTTTGGCACCACCCAGAGGAGACTTGGTCCTGTACCCAATGCTTAACTTATCTCCATTCCACTCAGCTACTCGCAATTTCTTGTGATATAGTGGGCGGAATATTATTATATGAGACAATTCAATGCAGACGTCTTTCCAAATTTGGCAGATCGACAGGTAATCGGTGAGTTACCACGATAGTTGCTATTCAACAACTCAACAACGTCCCATCGTCAACGCCTGCTATGAGAATTTCCCATTGCAGACGCCAACGAAATGACGTCATCGAGCTATCGATCTATCTGGTTATCGCCTGGTACCTTATAGCACGATGCTAGGAGGCGAACCGGAAGAATCGATGAGCTACCTCTCCCCACTTTCAGTAATTTTAGTAAAGAATGAATAACAAATGTTGATCACTTACATTGTAAAACTATGGTAAATCAAAACAACTGAATAAAAATAAATTTAGTGTAAAAAAAAATGCCTCTGCTCATTACCGCTTCGGACGGCGTGCCACTTAATCCTGCAGTAAGCACGGCGTGACCACCAAATGGGAAATTATGTATGTACCTACCCCCCCCTTAAGAACATCTCCCCCCTCATGGTCTTTGACGATCACTTTTTCCGGGATATAAATTTTAAGCAAAACCACCATTATTAATATTTATAAACAAAAGTTTTTCCGATTATTCCTGAACCAAAACTTTCAAATTTCAGAAAAAAAAAATCATGACATATTCGATGATATTATGTTGGTGAATTACACACAACTGACTGTAAAACATATTTGGTACCTCTATATATGCAATTAGATAAACATCCAAAGTCCATCCTTTTTTACATATTCTGCACAAAAGAAACTTTCTGCTCCGCCCCATTCATAAAAAAAAACGGCGGAAAATCCTGTCAGTTGCGGGGCTTAGAAAGTATGTATTGTGCAGAATATGTAAAAAAGGAGGGACTACGGATGTTTTTTTAATCTTTATTATAGAGATTTTAAGCCTAAGGCTAGTTCATCTCTTAGGACTTCGGATGTATTTTTTGCGCAAAATATGTAAAAAAGGAGGGACGTCGAATGTTTACCCTAAATGCATGTATGGTGCAAAATAGATCAAGAAGCTAGTTCTACGTGATACTGCGGTCGTGTCTTGGATACAACCCTTTATTTTTTTTTTGTATTACTTCTGTGTGAAGTCAACTATTTACATGAAGATGCTAATTTCAAATAACAGACTAAAGTGGTAATAGCATAGAGGTAACTCTAAGACTAGAAGGTCCCGAAGAAACGTGCTCAACTTTTTGGCTAAACTCGGGTACTCTCTTCGGTCCCAAGCTAATCGATGCACCCCTCGAAACATAGGAAAATGCACGAACCCCTCATATCATCTGTCAAACTTTCATAGCGAATCAAAGCAAACATAGTGTAGTACTAGAATTTCGAGTAGGATGGGGTGCGTTAATCGATTTTCTTGGGACCAATAGGCTAGTCAAGTAGTGAGCCAATTTAAAATCGTTAGTTAGTCAAAGTACATAACTCTGGATGGGAGCTTATCATCAATTACTGTCATTGGTCGAAAGGTACAGTAGCAGCACCTACCCTACCCGTGTCCCTCGAGATCGGATACCTCCTCATCTATCGTATAAAAATTACCACTTTAGTCTGTTATTTGATAATTAGCATCTTCAGCTATCAAAATACTAGCCAACGTAATTCTAACGGAAATTTTGAAAATTTTGACTTAAAAAATTGATTTTTTACAAAAATCATTAATTGATATGATTTCTGATATGCTTAAATCTAACTTCATGTTTGATGCTATTCAAACTGACTTTGAAATTCAGTAATGGATTTTAAATCATTCAATATTTTAAATTGGAATGCTCGATCTCTTAAAGATAATGACGACGAGCTATTTAACTTTTTAAAAGTTCATAACGTGCATATTTCCGTTATAACTGAAACGTTCCTTAAACCTGACCATAAGGTTAAAAGGGACGCAACCAGTGGTCTTACAGTTTCTCTATGGTAATATTCTATTTGATGATTATTCTGCAGGTTATTACACTATTCAATATCCAACCACCACAACATGGTTTTCTTCAGCAAGAAATCCCTCAACTATTGCTTTGGTCTTAACTGATTTATGTCAACTTTGTAGCCAATTGGTTACCCATGCTGACTTCGGTTCTGATCACCTTCCAGTAACTTTTGAAATATCCCAAGAAATAATTTCTAATCCCAACAGCTCTTCTTTCAATTACCATAGAGCTGATTGGGAGCTATATCGAACATTTATGGAATATAACTTCGATCCAAACATTCCTTTGCAAACCAAAGATGAAATTAATTATGCTCTTGAATCTCTGACTACTTCTATAGTTGAAGCAAGAGCTGCCTCAGTACCAAAATGCGAGGTTAAATTCGATTCAATTATAATAGACGATGATCTTCAGCTCTTGATCCGTCTTAAAAATGTCCGTAGGAGACAATTTCAAAGAACACGCGATCCTGCCATGAAAGTTATCTGGTGGGATTTGCAAAAACAAATTAAAAAGCGATTCTCTGCCCTGAGGAACAAAAGTTTTGAAAATAATATTTCTAAATTAGACCCGAGTTCCAAACCCTTTTGGAAACTCACAAAAATTTTGAAAAAACCTCAAAAGCCAATTCCAGCGCTTAAAGAAGGTGGTAAAATTTTGATCACAAATTTGGAAAAAGCTCAGAAACTTGCTAAGCAATTCGAGAGTTCCCATAATTTCACTTTGGGTCTTACTAGTCCTATTGAGAATCAGGTTGCTCGGGATTTTCGGAATATTTTCTCTCGGGAAAATATTTTTGATGATTCCTGGGGGACTGATTTGGACGAAGTAAGGTCTATAACTAAAAAGTTTCAAAATATGAAAGCTCCAGGTGATGATGGAATTTTCTATATCCTCATCAAAAAACTCCCAGAGAGTACCTTGTCTTTCCTGGTAAAATTATTTAACAGATGTTTCCATTTGGCATACTTTCCTGATAAATGGAAAAATGCAAAAGTTGTTCCAATTTTGAAGCCGGATAAAAATCCAGCTGAAGCTTCTAGCTACCGTCCAATAAGTTTGCTTTCTTCAATAAGTAAACTTTTTGAAAAAATAATTTTGAATAGAATGATGCTTCACATCAATACGAACTCAATTTTTGCAGATGAGCAGTTTGGATTTCGCCATGGGCATTCAACTACTCATCAACTCTTAAGAGTTACCAATTTAATTCGTTCAAACAAATCTGAAGGCCACTCAACTGGAGTTGCTCTTCTAGACATAGAAAAAGCATTCGACAGTGTTTGGCATGAAGGTTTGATAGCTAAATTGAAAAAATTTCCACTCTATATTATGAAATTAGTTCAAAATTATTTAACTGACAGAACTCTGCAGGTAAATTATCAAAATTCCAAATCTAATCGACTACCTGTTAGGACAGGAGTTCCTCAGGGTAGCATTCTTGGGCCTATATTGTATAACATTTTCACTTCGGAGCTCCCTGATTTGCCTGAGGGTTGCCACAAATCTTTGTTCGCTGATGACACAGGCATTTCCGCTAAAGGAAGAAGTCTTCGTGTTATTTGCAGCAGACTGCAGAAAAGTTGAGATATTTTCTCTTCTTATTTACAAAAATGGAAGATTTCTCCCAACGCTTCCAAAACTCAACTTATAATATTTCCACATAAGCCTAGAGCTTCGTTTTAGAAACCTAGTAGAAGCCACATAGTCACTATGAACGGATTTCCAATTTCCATGGTCAAACCAATTGAAATATCTTGGATTAGCACTTGACCAAAAATTAACTTTTAAAGATCACATTGAGGGCACTCAAGACAAATGAAACAAATATATACAATGTTTGTATCCTCTTATAAACAGGACATCCAAACTTTGCCTGACAAATAAACTTCTAATATTTAAACAAGTTTTTAGACCGGCCATGATTTACGCTGTGCCAATATGGTCTAGTTGTTGCACTACCAGGAAAAAAAGCACTTCAAAGGATTCAGAACAAAGTTCCGAAGATAATTTTCAAGTTGCCTCCCTGGCACAGTATTACCGAGGTACATAGAATTTCGAATGTTGAGTCTTTAGAACAAATGTCCAACACAATAATTAATAATTTCAGGCAACAATCGTTCTTCTACTTCTTCTTCGCATTTCAAGCTTATTGCATATCGCATATTAGCTTATTGTGAGCTCTCAACTTAGTGTTCTAGATGCACTTCCACAGTTATTAATTGAGAGCTTTCGATGCCTGTTCCATTTTTGCATTGGTATAATTGTGTGGCAAGTCCAATCATACTTCTATGCCCAGGGAACTCGAGAAATTTTCCAACCCGAAAAATTCCTGGACCGGACCGGAAATTGAACCCAGCCACCTCCAGCATGGTCTTGCTTTGTAGCTGCGCCTTTACCGACTGAGCTAAGGGAGGCCCCAGGGCAACAATCGTTGCAATCCTGCAATTCAGTTGAACTGGAAGGTGTTAAGGTCGATCAAGAGAAACTCAGTACTCTTGGATCGGGATGTCGCCGAAAAATACGATGTTAGTCGTAGTACCGTCCGGAGGATCCGTCTGCGATCAGGTTAACGTTCATTCCGTGTCAGAACACGCACCGGGTTCTGACGAAGTACAGAGGATGCCTTCTCATGGACGACGAAACCTATGCCAAGATGGATTTCAGGCAATAAATTCGCCCGGAAACTGATAATCTGGCAAGGAATTTGCAGCTGCGGACTCAAAACCAAGCTTTTCATCACCAACAAAACGATGGACTCGAAGCTGTATAAGAAAAAGTGCCTGGATAAATGGATGCTACCTTTCATTAAGGCGCTCAAAGGCCCAGTGAAGATCTGGCCAGATTTGACAAGCTGCCACAACAGCCCGGATTTCGTCGACAAGAATATCAATCCCCCCAACTGCCCGCAATTCCACCCAACCGAAAAGTATTGGGCAATTATCAACCGGAAGTTAAAGAAACACTCGAAAGACGACTCAGGACGCTTAACAGTTGGCTCGATGAAGGAGAGAAAAAAATGCCGCAGAGGTTGACCAATCCAGTGTGCGGAAGATGATGCTGGAATGCCAAAGAAAGTCCGCGAGTTCATCATTGAACGCCGTCGGAGTAATTTTGCAATTTTTGTCAATGAAAGTACAACATAATACCTTCATTTCGACTAAAAGAAACACCTGGTTTAATTTGTCCAGATTCTAAGTGCTAGTCCTAGACACGACCGCAGTATGACGTAGAACCACGCAAAATTGATGTCTACGCAGTTAATGAACAGCCCCTAATTGTGGTTTGCTTAAAATTTATTGCCCGGAAAAATGTGATCGTCAAAGTCCATGTCTTTTTCGGGTTGTTGTGGAGAGGTTGTTATTTAGGGGGGGGGGAGAGATTGTTGTTAAGAGGGGGGGGGGAGGGGGTTTTACATACATAATTTTCCAAGTCTCATTCCTCATTGTGGTGGTCATGAAGTTCATGAAAACAGTGATAAAATTTTCATTTGCGCATTTTCAAAAGTTTTTTGATTAAAAGTTGAAAAAGTGTTTATTTCAGCAGATTCGTTAAGTAATATTCTATCGATTGGTGTATTTGGATTTTAATAACATCTATAAATGACAAAGAACGCTTGTATCAAAACCTAACACTATTTCACTACACATATTTTTTGATTTGTACCCCAGTATAGTCGACAAAGACGTAGTTCTACGTCAAAAAAAATAAAGCCGTATATCAGCCTTATATTGCAACAACGGCCCTTATCAAAATAGGTGCGGTTCCCCTTGTGATTTCATTCGATTTCTAATGAAACCTTCGAGCCTCACTTTGATTTTTAAATCACAATAGTATTCGCATAATCAGGCTTATTGAATGCCTGGCAACTCTTATCAATTCGATGAAAGATTAAATTGTGATTCACCGGCTTTTCAGGAATCACATCACATTTTTTTGGTTTTTATCGAAGTCCAGGGACGTCGATTTTTGAAGTCGCCGATTGATAATCCGAGGGTCCATTCATCGTACCTCTACCACCACCGTCCACGGCAAATTCAAGATTACGCGCATATATCCATTCACTGTTCACTGGTCACAGTAGCCATTTCGGAATCTGAAATCAAACTGTACGGTTCGTCAGTCAGATTCTGCTGAAAGGAAAAAAATCATGGTGCACGATAGTAATAGTGAAGTAGATGCAGCTAGATGTAACGGATCGAAACCGGCCGTTCTGCCCACACCTACTGCTAAGAACGCTAAGCTGTACTCCATGAACGGAGCGAAACGTGGCAAGGTGTTGATATTCAATCAGGAAAATTTCGATGATGAAAGTTATCCGGCCCGAACCGGTACGGACAAAGACGTAGAAAGATTGAACCATGCTTTGCCTCGACTCGGATTCCAAAAGGAGGATATTGAAGTGCACAAAAACATGATGGACAGCGAAATCAACGGAATTGCGGTAAACCGTGAGTAGTGAATCGTTTATATGATGATCGGATTACTGTGAGCGGTTTAATTTGCAGTGGAAAACAACGCTGATCTGAAAACATCCGATTGCTTAGTGGTGGTGATACTGACACACGGTGAAGAGAATGACATGTTGATGGCCAAAGATAAAGCGTACAATTTGTACGAGTTTATTGAGAAATTTACTCCCACTACCTTGAAGTCCATGGCTGGAAAACCGAAACTGTTTATAATCCAAGCATGTCGTGGCGTTCCGATGGGATACAGTGGCAGAGATCAGGTCGACTCGAAGGTGGAGATTTTTACGTATCCGGAATTTGCCGATCTGGTCGTTGTGAGGAGTTCCCAGCACAGTAAGTTTTGTTTGAAAGAGAGAGAAATTATTCGAATCGTGCACCTTAATACTCTAATGTGGACTCTACACGATAGCTTTGATTGACAATAATCGTATTGCGTAGTTGTGCGAGCTAGGCGACGATTGTTCGTATTTGACAGTCACCTCCCCCTAAAGACCTCTAGTTAAAGTATGGACGACTGTCACCACGAAACTGAATAAAAAGCTGTTCCAATCGAGCAAAGCGGTGCATTTTGACGGTTCCATACTTGTAGGGCTTTAACCTGCCCCCCCCCCCCCCCCCGCTTGGTTATAACTCTGTAGTCTGAACGTACTTCTCCAGCTTATCCAGCTTAAATCAAGCTTAACTTTTCAGGTAACTACGGATTTCTGGACGAACAAAGAGGGAGCTGGTTGATTCAGGACCTGTGCCATGTAATCGAAAGCTGTGAGCTGGAAAAGGACACTATTTATGACATTCTAACGGTAACACAAAGTGCCGTATCCGAACGATGCAATGCCGAAAACATAGGATTTCATAATACGCAACAGATTCCTAGCATCTACTCCACCCTGACTAAGAAGCTGTACTTCAGGCCATCAACATAAATGCAGCGATGTTTGATAAGATGGTTGATTTCTTCTGTTGATAGAAAAGACAGAACAAAATGTGACACGAGGGGTTTCCATCAAGCTTGTAAGGGAATCAGTAATCAAACATTATCACAGATTATTAAAATAATTAGTGAATTTTGAATTACTCAGTAATTTCAATGTAATTGTGGGTAATAATGTATGGGTCATTTCAGTAATTCCCACTGCTTGGAAAATAATTTTGTAATTTTAAAGATAAACAGAAATCCGAGTAATTCCATAAATATTTGTATTTGAATTAGAATTGTCATATTCTTTATTATTCTATGTAAATTTTATGATTTTAGTTGTTTCAGGAATACTTTATGATTGAATTAGCGGAAATTGAATTAAGATATGAAAAAAAGAAATAAAATCTGAGAACCCTCGATGCAAACAAATCAAATCGACTTTTTCATAATAATCGCGACAGGTTCTGCACGGAAACGAAAGCGCATCCGTTCGCGGATTGTTGCAAATAAAGAACCCCAAATCAGCTTGCCCAAATCAAGGAGTGGTGGAAAAAAGGAGACATCTACTCCTCCTGGATTCCGCAGAACTGACTATACCCAGGATTTTCCACCTCTTCCGGGGACTTCCAAAAACCCTGATGCCCCAATTTTAAGAACAGAAACCCCCCAGATTGTTCTCATTTGATGACATTGTGGACGGTATTCTCAAATACCTCAACATTTCTGATCCTCTGAAAAGCATTGTCCTCACATTGCTTCCCACTGTGAAATCCTTCTTGAAGCAATTGACTTCAAAATGGCCCCTTCTTGCAGCTATCATCTCCTTCGATGGATAATTTTCCAAACGAGGTCGGGGATTTGATCACTGTTCTACAGTGGAATTGTCGAAGTCTTATTCCGAAATTAGATTCGTTCAAGTATTTAGTCCATAACAATAATTGCTATGCATTTGCCCTCTGTGAAACATGGCTCTCTTCAGAAATTGATCTCCCTTTTTATGTTATAAATTATCATAGATTATTCGATTGGATCGTGAGGATTCACGTGGAGGAGGGGTACTTTTGGGGATCAAAAAGTGCCATTCCTTCTATAGAGTGAATCTTCCCGAATTCCCCGGTATTGAAGTTGTCGCATGTCAGGCTACCATTAAAGGTAAGAGCCTTTGTATTGCTTCTGTATATATTGCTCCTAGAGTCTCTGTTAATCGCAAACAACTTTTCGACATATGTGCGGTACTTCCCGCTCCATGGTTGATCATGGGAGATTTTAACTCCCACGGTACAGGCTGGTCCATCCTCGAATGGTAGCAGATTAGACCTCACCCTTTGCTCCAATTCACTATCGTTGGATTGCACTTGGCATGTAATCCAGGATCCGCACGGTAGTGATCATCTGCCGATCAAAATTTCGATTGCCAGTGGGTTCAACTCGTCAGAATCCGTTAACGTCGCGTATGATCTAACCCGTAACATCGATTGGACTAAGTTCCTATCCGCGATAGACGATACAGTATCCGCCGTTGGAGGAATATAACTTCCTCTCTAATCTCATCGTCGACAGCGCACTTCAAGCTCAAACACGACCACCATCGCTCTTCTGGTGGGATCAACAATGCACGGAGGTTTACCGTAAAAAGTCCGACGCGTTTAAACTTTTTCGGAAACGTGGAACACGCGAGCATTTCGACGCATACACATCTCTTGAACGCGAACTCAAGAGCCTCATCAAGGCCAAAAAACGGGATTACTGGCGGCAGTTTGTAGACGGATTGTCGCGCGAAACGTCTTTGAATACGCTTTGGAGTACGGCGCGAAGAATGCGTAACCGGTCTACTAACAACGAAAGCGAGGAATGCACGGATCAATGGATTCTTAAATTCGCTCGAAAAGTGTGTCCGGATTCCGTGCCGTCGCAGTTGATTCCTCGCGAAACCGCGAATTCGGTTTGACGAAATCAGTCAGCCTTTTTCAATGGTGGAACTTTCACTCGCTCTCCTTTCGTGTGGCAATTCTGCCCCGGGATCTGATATAGAATCAAGTTCAACTTGCTGAAAAACCTCCCAGACGTCGCTAAGAGGTGCATGTTGAACTTGTACAATCAGTTCTTGGAGCTCAATATTGTTCCCGACGATTGGAGACGATGTTACCGGTTCAATGCGCGGCACAATATTCATGTCCAAGGACAAGTTATACTTAAAAGATAAGGGACACAGTTTTGTTTATCACAGTAAATTTCCATTAGGAGTAATCAAATATTTAAAAATACTTAATTTATTTATTGTTCTTGCTCGGCTCGATATATTTCTTTCAAATGTACAGTAGTTTTAAGTTACTATTTCATGTGTTCTGTTTCCTTCACGGGGTTTGTTTTCTATGTGTATTAAAAAAAACAGTCTGTTAAATTACATTATACAATTTGAAACACATATAAGGCAGACTTGAAAACATATATATACATTGCTGGACTCCCGTGGTCATAACCTGAAGAACCGGCTACACAACACATAATGAAATACCTAACCCTAAATAAAAAAAAACCATATAACTAGTCACCCAGCACTCCTTAATTGAATCATGTAAGTCTTTGCATGTAGACAAAATAAGAACCAAAAACAAAAGATAAAAAAAAAGAACAATCTCGTAAACACACATAATAAAAGTGGTGTACGGTTTACTAGATTGCTATTACTGTAAATGATAAAAAAGACGGCAAAGACCGCACTAAACCATTTACCCTACAAAAAAGTACTAAAAACTATTGAATGCTGCTTCATGGGAATAAATGTTGAGACATCTCACATCTCACCATGGCAAACAATGCGTCTTCGTAGTTCCGGAGATATGTCAAAGGAGATGGAGGAGAAGAGAGAGGAAAGGACGAGGAGTGGAGCATCTAGGAGGTTGAGAGGAGATGAATTGTAGAGATCGAGACAGTTGAGCTTGGTCCGTCGAAACGAGCAGAAGTGCGCAAAAAAAACACTACCAGCTATCGGGTGTTCAAGTGACAATGGTTGGTTGAAGGTCACGAGTCAACCTTGGTGAAGTAACCACGAAGTCAGTGAAGTGTGATACCGGGATACTATTACGGCTCCTAGCCTGGAGGATACAGCGTGGAAGACTACGATCGTGTGACTGTACTGATCGGGGCGTCAACCTCGGCGTGTCCAGATCATTCGCTGCAAGTCCGGCGTGTTCGAACCCCTCTTCGGTGATTAGTGTGGGGAATATCCACGGAATTCCCCCCTGGAACGTCATCCGGAGGGTTACTGTTGGACATCATTCCAGGACGGACCACAAGTAAGCCCCTGCTCAACACCCTACGGTGCCGGTGGTCAACGAGCCCCAACCGCTACTTCGTTGGACCACACGCGACGTGGAAGCTAGAACGGACGTTTTGGAGGTTAGGGCCCATTAAGGTCCGGCGGGTCCGCCCCCGCTTATTGGGCTCCTGACCTATGAGTTCACTTCCCGTCGGCGGGCACACGACGAACCCTCTCAAGATCACCCCGGACAGAAGAAGCACCGGGCGTAGTCACAAGCGGTAACCAGAAACTGCCCGGAGACCACGTTTTGGCATGTAACCTGCATTCAACAAAGGTATGAGTTTTCCCTTACTCCTCCTCCTCGCATGCAACGGACCAAAGGGCCCCATCGGATGTAGCAACGGCCGCAACGAGCTCACCCTCCAACCTATGTATCTTGTTGGAATAAAATTTAAGAATGTTTAAGTGAAATTTCTATTTTCCGAGCCTAAGGATGACTTGTCTTTGTTCTGCTTTATTGTGTCTTTGTCTGCTTTGTTTCTGAGTCCTCCTTGAGCAAGCCAGCCGACCCTGAGTGGATAAACCACGGGCTAGACGAGAATTACAACGAGTGAGGGTGATACCCATTAAAAAGCCTGATAAACCCGCGTCGGATCACAATTCGTATCGGCCCATCGCGATGCTGGCGTGCATTCGGAAATTGATGGAGAAAATGATCCTTTTTCGCCTCGACAAATGGGTTGAGACGAACCACCTTCTTTCAGATACTCAATTTGGTTTCCGTAGGGGTAAGGGAACGAACGACTGTCTCGCGTTGCTTTCCTCGGAAATTCAGTTGGCTTTTGCTAAGAAAGAGCAAATGGCTTCGGTGTTCTTGGATATCAAGGGGGCTTTTGATTCAGTATCCGTTGAAGTTCTTTCAGAGAAACTCCACGCTTGTGGATTGTCTTCATTAATGAATAATTTTTTGTACAATTTGCTGTCAGAAAAACATATGAGCTTTTCTCATGGAAACTCTACAGCTTTTCGATTTAGCTACTCGGATAAAAATCCGTTCCCGAAAACGGGAACGGACCGTGAACTAAAAATCACGGCCAACTATCCAGAACAAAATTTTCTCAAATATACACCGTGAACTATGGTTCACGGCTGTGGTTCACGAATATGGGAACTCTTTTTTTCCCGTGTACATGGGTCTCCCCCAAGGCTCATGTTTAAGCCCCCTTTTGTACAATTTCTACGTTAGAGAAATTGATGTCTGTCTTAGTGACAATTGCACGTTGAGACAACTTGCAGATTGCGGCACAGATGCACATCCCGCATTGAGTATCTGAGACAAAAATGCCAACTAAGGATCAATTTCCTTCGATCAATTACCGGAACGTGGTGGGGAGTGTGAACCGGGGGCACTGCTTGTTCCTCACCTGGTAAGCACACACCATGCACCCTACTACCGTGAGCGCACCTATCGAATATGCACATCTGGCATCTCGCCACTGAGTTTGACATCTATCCATGGCCATTTTTTAATCGCAAACGTGCTTTTCCGACTATCAAGCAGCTAAATAAAGTTATGCTTTTAAATCGTATTTTCGCGTAATAAAACCGATTATTTCTTGTCCGAATCGACCATTCCAGCTTCCAATAGTCCACCTGAACTCTTGTCGTCACGTTATGGGCCCAGAGCTGGTCGCGACGGAGTGAAATAAAGTCGATCCGTGATCGGACAGCATTGAGAGTGACGAGTACTATACCCGTACTTACGACTGGAATTCCGCCACCGGGCGAAGAGTGTTGTTGTTTTTCGCGAAAAGTGTAGCTACGATGGTCGATGTAAAGTTCTCCGTTCCCAAACTGAATGGAACGAACTGGTCCACCTGGAAGATCAAGGCGCGGATGTTGCTTACCCGTGATGATCTGTGGACCGTGGTGGAAGAAGATATTCCGGAAGAAAAGACGATTGTGTGGAAGCGTGATGATCGCAAGGCTAAGGCGACATTAGTGTTACTGCTAGAGGACAGTCAACTGTCTCTAGTGAAGAACTGTGAACATGCGCGACAAGCGTACGATACCCTGAAAGCGTATCACGAGAAGACAACGCGTTCGCTCCGTGTCTCACTACTTAAAAAACTTTGTGCTACGAATCTTCCTGAAGCTGGTGATCTCGAGAGGCATCTGTTGGAGATGGATGACCTTTTTGATCGGCTAGACGCAGCAGGCACGAAATTTGAAAAAGATGTAAAAATTTGTATGTTGCTCCGGAGCCTTCCTCCGTCGTTTGATGGTATCGTTACCGCCCTTGACTCCCGGTCGGACGATGACCTAACGATTGATACCGTCAAGTCCAAGCTTTCAGACGAGTACAATCGTCGTCTGGAGCGCGTTCCTTTTTCACGTCTCTGCGGGAGTTTGCTGGTGGATGTATCACACTAGCAGATGGAAAGAAGACCCAAATATTGGGTGAAGGCAGTGGCGTCATCTTCGGGATCGATGACGAAGAACTAGATGTGAAGATTTCGATGAGTGAAGTTAAATACGTGCCTGAACTGGCCTCGAGCCTGATTTCAGTGACAAAATTGGCACAGAAGAACATGAGTGTAGTGTTTGATAGTGATGGCTGCCGGGTTGTGGATTCATGTGGCACCGTTGTGGCAACGGGTTGCCACTACGGTGGCGTGTATTACCTGAAGACCAGAGAGTCTGCAGCAAGAGCATCAGGGCAACATCTTCAAAATTGCCAGCATCAATGGCACAGACGCCTTGGCCACCGTGATTGGGCAGCGGTGGAGCAGCAGGATTAATAAGGAGCAGCTGGCAACTGGTGTGAAAGTCGCCGACTGCGGTTTAAAGCTCGTGTGTGAATGCTGCATGGAAGGCAAGTTGGCTCGATTGCCTTTCCCACCTGTTACGGAACGCAAATCTACGCAGATCCTGGACATCGTTCACACAGACCTCTGTGGGCCGATGAGGAATGTAACGCCAAATGGTAACAGGTACGTGATGAATATTATTGATGACTTTAGCAAATTCACTGTGACCTACCTGCTGAAGAGCAAGACGGAAGCTGTAGACTGCATTAAGGAGTACGTGAAGTGGACCGAGACCCAGTTCAACCGCAAGCCCAAGGTGATCCGCTATGATGGGGGCGGAGAATTCGATAATAACGATCTCCGCCGATTCTACAAGCAGGAGGGAATAAAGCCTCAGTTTACAACGCCGTACTCACCGCAGCAAAACGGCATCGCAGAGCGGAAGAACAGGGTTCTTTCAGAAATGGCGACGTGCATGCTGATAGATGCTGGCTTGGAGAAAAAGTTCTGGGGGGAGGCAATTCTCACGTCTACGTACCTCCAAAACAGGTTGCCTTCACGATCGCTTCAGAAGACGCCGTTCGAGTTATGGTGGGGAAGAAAACCCGATTTGAGTCATATCCGTATTTTCGGGAGTGAGGCATTTGTACACGTGCCTGATGTTAAGAGGGGAAAGCTAGATAGCAAAGCCCGTAAGCTCAAGTTTGTCGGGTATTGTATGAATCAGAAAGGTTATCGATTTCTTGTGCCCGGAACAGACAACATTGTCGTGAGTCGTGATGCTCGTTTTATTGAGCTTGGCAATGGCTCCTCCTCCGTAGAATTTCCTTTGACAAATGTAGACACGAGTGCACAACAGCTCGAGGAAGAAGAAATCAAGTTGATTCCATTCAAGGAAGATGATTCCGAAGAAGAAGAAGATGAAGGAGCAGTCGGTGGAGAAACAGATTCGGAAGAGTTCTACGATTCGTGGACTGTAGAGAACCAAGAAGTGCGACGATCTGGCAGAGAGAATCAAGGCGTAGCACCTCGCTATCTGCAGGACTTTGAACTAGGTACTGCAGGAGTTGCAGCGTGCGCTGTAGACGAACCGGTTGATTTCAAGCAAGCTGTCAAGATGCGGGAATGGCGTTCGGCGATGGATGAAGAGTTGGAGTCCCATCGGCAGAATGAAACCCCCCATGGAAGGAAAACTGTCGGTTCGAAATGGGTTTATAAGATAAAGCGCAACGAAAATAATGAGATCGTCAAATACAAGGCCCGCATTGTAGCACAAGGCCACACCCAACGCTATGGAGAGGACTTTGAGGAAGTCTTCGCACCCGTGGCCCGACAAGCAACTCTGCGAACCTTTTTCGCGATTGCCTCGAAGCGGAAGTTGATCGTTCGTCATCTGGACGTCAAGACGGCGTACCTCTACGGTAGCCTTGAGGAAGAAATTTTTATGCGGCAGCCGCCGGGATACATGAAGCGAGGACAGGAAGACTTAGTGTGCCGTTTAAAACGGAGCATCTATGGTCTTCGGCAGTCCGCTCGATGTTGGTGTAAGAGGCTCCAGGACGTCCTACTGAGAAACGGATTCAAGAGATCTAGCGCGGATCCGTGCCTGTACATTAAACTGGTAGGAAAAGTCAAAGTGTTCTTCATAGTCTATGTCGACGACATTCTTCTGGCGTCGTCTGCAGAAGGGGAACTGAAGAAATGCATCGAATACCTAAGCGCGGAGTTTGAGCTAACGTCCCTGGGTCAATCACGACATTTTCTGGGGATGGAGATAGTTATGAAGAGAGGCGTCTATCACGTACGCCTGATGAACTATGTCGACAAGCTGATTGAACGGAACGGAATGTCTGAAGCCAAGGAAGCAAAAACACCTATGGATGTTGGATACAGGTATGGAAAATCATTTGCATTCATTTCATACATTCATTTACATTCATTTGCCTCTAACTTTTTTCATCAACAGCATTCCGTAAAATGATGTATAGAGCTTCTGTAGGTTTTGTTATTTACTAGAACTTTTGCTCATAACTCAAATCTGTATCTCTTATGCATTATGAACTAGAGCACGCAGAACTTGTTACTGTTTTTCAGTGAATGTAAAATACATTCACTGAAAAACAGTAGTGGCTTCTATTAGCTCTGGTTCGTCATGCATAAGAGATACGGATTTTACTTGTCAACAAAAGTTGTAGCTAATAGCAAAACCTACAAAAGCTCAATACATTATTTTGCAGAATGCTGTTGAAGAAAGAAGTTAGAGGCAAATGAATGCAAATGAATGCACGAAATGAATGCAAATGATTTTCCATGCCTGGTTGGATATACGAAAACGAAAGATACAAGCGCACCGTTGAAGGATCCTACCGTGTACCGTAGTCTCGTTGGTAGGCTGCTGTACTTAGCAGTCATAGCCAGGCCGGATATTGCTGCAGCTGCGGCCATCCTTGGTCGAAAATTTGCAGAGCCTACAGAGAACGATTGAACCGCAGCCAAACGGGTCCTGCGGTTCTTGAAAGGGACGAAGGAGTGGTACCTAAAGTTAGGTGGAGAACCCAATCAAGAGTTGGTTGGCTATTCTGATGCCGACTGGGCCTGACACCTGGCCACCAGGAAGTCAACAACCGGATTTGTGTTTGCATACTGTGGTGGCGTAGTTTCTTGGACCAGCCGTCATCAATCGAGTGTCACGTTATCATCAATGGAGGCCGAATACTACGCCCTCAGCGAAGCCTGCCAAGAAACAATATGGATTCGGCAACTACTCAACGACTTCGGTGAAAGGCAGGAACATCCGACCGTGGTTAAGGAGGACAACCAAGGTTGTCTCGCCTTTGTGAGAACAGAAAGAAGCAACAGACGCTCGAAGCATATCAACACTCGGGAGCATTTCGTGCAGGAGTTGTGCCTTAAAGGAGAGGTGGTGCTGGAATACTGCCCCACAGATCAAATGTTGGCAGACATCTTTACGAAGCCACTTGGACCACAGAAACATCAGACCTTTCGTGAGATGCTCGGGCTTGGCGTCGAGCAGTGAGGACATCGCATTGAGGGGGAGTGTGGAACGGGAGCACTGCTTGTTCCTCACCTGGTAAGCACACACCATGCACCCTACTACCGTGAGCGCACCTATCGAATATGCACATCTGGCATCCCGCCACTGAGTTTGACATCTATCCATGGCCATCTTTAATCGCAAACGTGCTTTTCCGACTATCAAGCAGCTAAATAAAGTATAGTCCACCTGAACTCTTGTCGTCAGGGAGCCCATCCACAAGATCTTCTGACGTTGTACCGGACAACGATTTTATCGGTTCTAGAATATGGTAGTTTTGGTTTCCAGTCGGCAGCTAAAACGCACATCATCAAGCTGGAACGGATCCAGTATCGTTGTCTTCGTATCGCGTTAGGAGTCTCGAAGTGCTGGCGGGCATGTTGTCACTATCCGTCCGTTTTTTCAGAGTTATCTCTGAGGCTCCTCACCCGTTGTGAAGTAATGAACCCACTGGTGATCGAAAACTTTGAGAAGCTTCTGGAGCTAAATCCTCAAACATGTTTTATGACTTTGTACTACCTATATTTAACACAGGATGTCAGCCCTTCAAGAAATATTCCCAATCGTGTAGTCTTCTCCGATTTCGGCAATTCAGTGAATTGTGATTTATCTATGACGCAGGAAATCCGTGGAATTCCAGAGCATCATCGTCCTATGATTGCTCCGTCATTATACTCTGCAAAGTTTGGCCATGTTGATTCTGCAAAAACGTTTTTCGCAGATGAATCTCTAATAGAGGAGTCCGCTGGTTTTGGTGTATTTAATGAATTTCATAGCGCCTCTCGAAAACTTGAAGCTCCTTGTTCTGTATATGTGGCTGAACTGGCAGCAATTCACTACACTTTGGAAACTATTGCTTCACTTCTTCCAGACCACTACTTTATTTTTACGGATAGTCTCAGTTCTTTCGAGGCTATCCGTTCCATTAGGCCGGTAAAGCACTTCTCGTATTTTCTCTTGAAAATACGAGAGCTGCTTAGTGCTCTATCCGTGCACTCTTTCATGATCACCTTCACGTGGGTCCCTTCGCATTGCTCAATTTTGGACAATGAGAAGGCGGATTCACTTGCGAAGGTGGGCGCTATGGAAGGCGGCATTTATGATCGACAAATCGCCTATAGTGATTTTTTCTCTATTTATCGTCAGCAGTCACTCGTTAGCTGGCAACATCAATGGAGTGAAGGGAGCTTGGAATGATGGCTACATTCAATTATCCATAAGGTGTCGAAGTTTGCATGGTTCAAAGGGTTGGACTTGGGTCGAGACTTCATACGCGTGATGTCTCGTCTCATGTCCAATCACTATTGTCTGAACGCTCACTTGTTCCGTGTGGGGTTGGAAGACAGCAATCTTTGTGAATGTGGACAAGGTTACCAGGACGCTGATCACATCCTTTGGTCTTGTGCGGAGTATCGTGGAGTTAGATCACATTTTTATGATTCCCTTCGGGCTCGAGGTAGACAACCTAATGTTCCAGTTCGGGATATTTTGGCTAGACGTGATCTGGAGTTTATGAAACTCATATATGTTTACTTTAAGGATATTAACCGAAGATTGTAAGTTTGATTAACCTTGTGTTTAGTTTGTATTTTGTACGTGTGGGTGTTTTTTTTTTCAATGTTTGTTTTCAAGATGAATAGAAATAATTTCATGCTTTAGGATTAATTAAATAGTTATATCGTAAACCACATTTCAAACCTCCTTCTTCCCTTTTCCTATCCAAAAAATTGTAAATCTCCACTAACCTCAAGACAAACCGCGAGTACTCGGTCCAATTCCTTTAACTTTAAATATAAAACAGTAATAATGTATACCGCAAAGGATAACTCGGCTCTGTAAAGTTTATTCGATTGAGCCTGTACAAATAAAGTAATTATAAAAAAATAATAATAATAATCGCGATAATCGAGATTTGCTGGCCAATTTTGTCCAAATTTGCGTCCAAATCCAAATCTAAACAAAAGCAACATACGAGTCTCGCTATATTGAAATACAGCTAAATCTATATAGGGGAAATGACGGCTTCGGCATGCCAGACTATTTTCGGCAACCCAAATTGAAACACTATTTTCACTGGATTTTCTTACGTAATTCGAAGAATGCATGCAAACGATTCTTTATGAAAGCTTCAATTTGATTATATTTTTACCACTGTGAAAAAGCAATCTAGCAGGGTTTTCTTGAAATGAAACACACGCACTACAAATTGTACCTGATTTCGAGTTGCCGATAATAGAACAGCAAATTTACATGCAGTTCAAATGGAACGGTTGCCGAAGAAAAACTGGTTGCCGACAATACTCGCTCTCACTAGAGAAGATTGGAGCTTTGTAAAAGCGTTTCAAAACAGTTTTTGACAATTCTTTCGACTGAAATTGTTAGAGCAGCTGGCAGCAAAAGATTGTAAACAAACCAATACTGCATATGTGTGCGTTCCATAGAGAAAAAGGCTATAGAAAGAAGGTCGCTGCTTAGGTTGCCGAGA
The DNA here is from genome assembly GCF_037179485.1 of Ochlerotatus camptorhynchus. NCBI lineage: Eukaryota > Metazoa > Arthropoda > Insecta > Diptera > Culicidae > Ochlerotatus > Ochlerotatus camptorhynchus. The sequence goes on along the minus strand of NW_027041257.1, from coordinate 15,807 downwards.
ATACGTAAATTCCCCTATATAAAAATTAATTTCTGTCTGACCCTATAGACTCAGAAACTACTGGACCGATCGCCGTCAACATTTGTATGCAAGGGTTTTTGGGGCAGGGAAAGTTTCTTATGATGGTTCGAGACCCCTCCCCGATTTGTGTGCATCATCTGATAGAGCTTCGTTTTCTGAGCACAACGATACTTTTATCGATCCCGTAGATCGATTTTTAAATCAAGATTTAGATTTTTGATCGTTGACACTAAATCTATGTGTTGACGGCTCGCTCCCATACAAAATCCCACCAAGGTGGTGATTTTTGCTAATGTAATCGTACTTTATTAAAATAGTTCAAATGTGCCAAAACTTATGAAATTTTGGATTTCGGTTCAATTGTTTATGCAGATAACGAATATGTATTTACCTCAATACCCCATAAACAACCCAATTCCATCGTTGGAAACATTGTTAACCATTGAATAATTGAGTAGTTCCAATGTAATTCCTATAATTATTCAATTAATCGTTCTAATTTCGGTATTTGAGAGTAATAAAAGTTATTTCAAAGTTATAAAGCAATTTTAATTAATTGAAAAGAAATCAGAGTAATTTGCGGTAATCTGACTGGCACTGACAGGTAATTAACGCTGGTAGAAACCCCTCGCTCTTTACTCTTCGTCGATTTCAGGCACGAAGTTACTGCTGCCAGTACACTGAACGAAAACATCCGCAATGCTTCGAACGATTATTGCATTGCTCGAGCCCTCTAACAATATGATTTCGAATTTCGGATGATTGCCTTATGGTTGAATTTATCATCAGCTGATGAGCGTTCATATATGACCGTCATCAAAATAAAGGAATGAAAATTGGCTGCAAAACATACAGCGCTCAGAGGACAACAATTTAAGAACAGGATGACTTGCAAATGCTTTAAATTAGATTTATAATTCGATTGTTTACATTTCCATTTTGAATAGGATATGGATACCAAAATCGTTTGTTGGTAGAGGAAACTTCCTATACCACGAAATAGACAATCTTCAGTTTCCACTCTTTACCTTTTTGGACCACCTCTGATAGCGATGACGCTCGAAAGAATTATTTACATCATCGTTTTGGATGATTTGCGTTATGGAGCCGAATTTAAACTGAGGTCCATTCGCTTCTCGTATCAAAGTTCATCGTATATTCGAGAAGAGCATCATCTGATTCCAAAACAACCGTCATCCGGTTGCAGCTATCATTCGAAAAATCGATTTCGATGTTTCGTTTTGAATGGTTTCAGGTTTCATTCGAACAGATGATGATGTTTTGGTACAGTGTAGTGAGTAATGACGGTAGTTTTTGGGTCGCGTTCGGATGTAAAACAAAAATCATGAAACTCAAACTCATCACGGATTGGTTAGATTTGTAGCTGGTGAGTATTGTTAGCAAATAATTAAATTTATGTAGCTTCTTCCCTCACTAAGACTGAACAGTAATTCTGGCAGAACCCATTTAACGAAGACTCTTTTTGAAGTCAGACATAGGAATTCAGTGCGTTTTGTTTCAAATGACAGGCAATATTAAATTTGTTTAGAGCGATTGACGATAGGGAAAGGTTGAATGGCAAGATTAATTGTGTCTATCTCTTAGCATTTTAATGAGAAATTATTTGCTTTTCTCCTTGATGTTGTTTTCGCTAGAACTAACAAAAACCGACCGAAAAATAAATTTAGCCCCTCCTAGGATGGTTCCTTAGTTACACCAATCGTTTTAATTGATAACATATTGAGCGAAAATAGGTCTGTCCCCGTATTTGCTTTTTTGCTTTTGCTGTACACGCTATTTCAAAACTACCCAAATTTAGGTAGAATCCACCCAGATCTGTCAAAACTGAACCTACCCAAAAATGGGTAAACTATGTTGGGAGTGACAAGTTGACAAATTGACAACGTCGATCGGGTTCATGTCGATGTTGTTCATTTGTCAACTTGTAACTCCCAACACAGTTTACCCATTTTTGGGTAGGTTCAGTTTTGACCGATCTGGGTTGATTCTACCCAAATTTGGGTAGTTTTGAAATAGCGTGTAGGTTGCTGTGAAATTCCGAAACCAATCCAGGTGTACAAGCTACAGACTGTCACCTACGGTTTGTCTCCATCGTCGTTTATCGCCACTCGGGTGTTGACGCAACTGGTTTTGGATTTGGGACAGAAATACAGACTTGCAGTCAGTGCTGTGCAAGACCACTTCTAAATAGACGACTTACTATCGGGAGTGGACTTGATGGAAGAAGCCGCACTACTTCAAAAGGAAATTCAGGCTCTGATGGCAGAAGGAGGCCTCGAACTTCGAAAATGGTGCTCAAACCGTTCGGGAGTCCTGCAAAACTTACCCCGAAGCCTACAGACCTGAGAATTAAAACACTAGGTGTGGGACGGGAAATAGGACCAGACCAGTTGTGCATCGCGGCTCAACCATCTACGAGCGACGACAAAACTGGACAAAACGCAAGAGCGATTTCGAAGCTCTACAACCCACCCCGAATGGTCTCTCCGGTCGTAGCATGGGCCAAAATGAAAATGCAACATCTTTGGTTAGTCACTGTCGACCGGAAGATGTCGCTAGCAAATGAGAAGGTTTTGAAGTACAGTGCCACTCCTAGAGGACTACAAGGTTTCATTTACCAGAAACTTACCCGTCATAGGTCTAAATTCTTCATTATTGGTGATTTTAATGCAAAACACCGCTCATGGAATAATGCTCAAAGCAATTCCAATGGTAATATTCTGTTTGATGATTGTTCTGCAGGTTATTACACTATTCAATATCCAAACAGCACAACATGGTTTTCTTCAGCAAGAAATCCCTCAACTATTGCTTTCGTCTTAACCAGTCTTCACGTAAACATGCACGGCGCTGAGCGTGAGTTCAAATTTCAGAAGCACAAGTTCATTCAGAGCGCATGTTCTCTCTCAGGCTCATGTTTACACACGCACATCGAACTTGAGCGAAATGAACAACACCTGGGGATGAGCGCAGCGTAAATGAACTCAGGCTTGATGTTTCGTGCTTGCGCCTGTGCTCGAACATCGAGGTTGCACTCGGAGGTTTTATGTGAATGGTTGGTTGGTGTTGGCGAGTGACTAGATGTTAATTGGGGTTTAACGTGTGTAATTTAAATAGAAATTTTGTCCGGTTTTGCGACAATCGTCAACACCAATATCTTTCTGACTGCGCGCAGTTGCCAGTAAATCATTAATTCAGTGCCAACATTTCAAAGGGGCGTAATTGTATTTGTAAACAATGGCTTTAGCCGTCGATTTGTTGCGAATAAAAGCTCACTCATGAAAAATAATGACACCACCAGGTAGATGAATGTTTCCTCTACCAGCTAGCATTTTTATTTTGGAGAGGTAAGATTTCATTCGCGAGAAATGGACGGCTAAAGTCATTGTTTACAAAAGCAATTACGCCCCTTTGAAATGTTGGCACTGAATTAAAGATTGCTTTTAAAAGACTTAATGTCAGTCAAGCATTGCGCAATGTTTATAATGCAGTTGTAACAGTTGTTACCACTGTTGTTAAGTACTTGGCACTGATGAAGTCTGCAAGTAGTAGACGAAATACGCGTATCTGTCAAAAGATAAGCAATTATAACGGAATTTAAAGGAAATAAACCAACCCACTCAAAGCTCTTCATAAAGGGATTCCGTTAAGAGGTTCGACAAATTTAAAGGTGAATTCAGATCTAATACCCCGTTCACATTACAGCCTATATCACGTGATATACGCTGTCTTGCAATGAGCACTCATACATCTAGTTTTCACTGGAAATCCTATGTATGAGTGTTCATTGCAAGACAGCCTATATTACGTGATATAGGCTGTAATGTGAACGGGGTATAAGCGTACATTAGTGGAGCGGAGCAAAATTTGCGTTGGAAGGAGAGAGACAACTAGTACTCTTCTCCCTCTCGTACCTTCGCAAAATCTCTCTCTGCGCGTGAAATATCGCTCAGATCTGAATACACCTTAATGGATATCTGAATAGGTAAAGTGGACCCTACACGACTGTTTGTATTGACAATAATCGTATTGTCAATACATTCTATATTGACGTCAATACATCGGTATTGACAATATTTCTGTATTCACATCATCAATATTATTGTCAATACTTGTAAGTATTGACAATATTTCCTACCGTGTGGGGTTAGCTTAACGCTACTAAATCACCACTAAAATATTTCGCGTTCGTCACACACACACCACACATTCACTCGAAAACAAAATGTTGAAAAAGAAACCAGCGTCTGCGCTTGGGTGCAAACATTGATGTTCGAGCGCTGAAGAAAACGAAGTGCGCGCATGAACTTTAAACATACGCTCGGGCTCATGTTCATTTGGCTGGGTGCATGCGTGAGCACATAATGAATGTTCTTGTGAGTACGAAAACCTATTTGCTCACAAGCGCGATGCTGCACATTGAAGACTGGTCTTAACTGATTCATGTCAACTTTTTAGCCAATTGGTTACCCATGCTGACTTCGGTTCTGATCACCTTCCAGTAACTTTTGAAATATCCCAAGAAATAATTTCTAATCCCAACAGGTCTACTTTCAATTACCATAGAGCTGGAACATTTATGGAATAAAGCTTTGATCCAAACGTTCTTTTGCAAACCATGATGAAATTAATCGCAATATAATGATGATGACTTCGAGAATGATATCGTCCTCTTTCCTCGGCTGATCATCAACGTCCGCATTGACATCTATCATGCTGACACCTGTCAGTTATTGAACCCAGGTGGTGAAGTTGGTGGAGAACTCGCAACAGTTTCAATGTGCACTCAACAGATGGCACTGTGATCACATACGGGTGGTAATTATATGGCTTGTATGAGGAATTGATTAGTGAGATATCTTGTTAATAAGATATCTTTGCTTTAGTATAATGTGGATGAAAAATAGTCATTAATGCATAAACTTGTTTTTCCGTGCGGGTTTCATGTTTTCTTGCTTCAAAAATCATTTGAAACAGTAGGTAAGCAAAATGAGTTATTTTACCGAGAAGAACGGACGAAAAGAAAAATGAAAAACGTTTTTTTTTCTCATAATTTTTAGCATTCATTGCTTCAAAATGGTGTTTCTCAGGACATACACAAATCACTTTTTGTCGATAAGTGTTTCTTATGTAAAAATGATGGAGAACATGCCAGAATGGCAATCGAAATATTCTCATTCTGAGAAAATTCCGTTTCAAGTGTGTGAACGTAATTATAAAATATTTGGCAACACTGTACCAAAATACTAAATTCATATTTAGATTCCTTGTCTAATTTTCTCAAAAAAATAGTCCACAAAGTTAGTTGTAGCTTTATTTGTTCCAAAGATATTGATAAAAAAGGGTAAGTGCTTTTTTAAAAATTCTTGAAAAATAGAAAATGCTCCCCTGCACCGATTGCTTCGATCTGCCCAAAAATTTAGATTCATAAAAGTTAGACATCTCCTCCAAATTTGGTCCAAATCGAAAGAGGTCAATTACACTTTTGTATATTTTTTCTCAATCACTTGGCGCGGAATGACCCATAACTGGGTTCTTTAGGGGTATTGAGAGGTAGTTGCATATTCGTAATCTGCATTTTAAATAGATCCGACATCCATAATTACATCAATTTTGGAGCACTGGAACTATTATAAATAAATCTGATTACACTAGCAAAAAAAATCACCACCTTAGCGCCCCTCGGTGGTGAAGTGAGCTGGCAATTTGTTAGATTTGTGTCGAGGAGGTTATTTAGCTTTAAATCTTGATTTAAAAACTGCGATGGAAGTAAATGGGATCGACAAAAATATCGTTGTGGTCAGAAAAAGAAGCCCTTTCAGATGAGTGTAGTAACCAATATTGTAATATTATTCGAGAAAGGTGGTGAATTATTCAGGGTTTATCTATGGTAAGCCTAGGATCGGAAATAGTCTAATCTAATCAAGAAATGTTAAATGCACCTAAAATTTCTCGGAAAAAGTGATAAATTCACGCATGGTAGGCTTAATCCTATTTTACGTGGAATCCATGGACAATTTATAACTATAATCGATATCAGTAAATTTGCGTTTCCAGGAACTAAAGGTACTAACTTGATTAATTGATATGACAAGTTTCTGTTGAACCGTTAATATGTAACTCAATGTTGGTTCGTAGTATTTGAAAAGCCTGATTATGACATTCCGAATACAAATCTATAAATGTGCCGCTCAGGCCAACACGATGAATGCGTCAGTTTATAATCTTTTCGATTGAAACCCCGCTGAGCTTGCATTACACAAATCAAGGTTGCCCCAATTTACCAACCGCTCCCAAGTCATAATACAGACAACTATGGCTATGACAGGCTATGACGATATGACGATGATAAGGTTCTACACACCAAGCTCTGCCCCTGTTCGCTGTTATTATGTCACATTTATGGGGTGTTTACATCTGTGCGGATTTATTCGCACTAGTGTACTCGCCAACTAGCACGAATTTCAGTTGCTCCTTAAATTTCATGCTGGTAGACGCTGATGCCATGTTTACATTATGCTAGTGAGCTTTTTTGCTAGTAGCTAGCGCATTAGCGCTAGTGAAATAGCATAAGTGTAAACACCCCATTAGGCAGATCGATCAAACTTTCTCGGCGTCATAATACACAACAATACAACCTAGATTGTGACAGGTTATCGACCCCCAGTAGTCGGCCGTCTTTCGCTAATTGCATGACTTTGATAGAACCCCCCTTTTTGCGCTGGAATGGGCTACTTTACAGCAGCCATAAATCGCCCAGCACGCTAACCCCCAAGTACCCATTTCAAAGAAAACCAACATTACTCATTAATGAGTATTTGACGAGTACTTCATAAAATGGATATTTTTACTCATTGTGTTTTTCGGTAATGGGGAAAAAGTACCCATTTTTAGAAAAAAAAAAAAAGTCTTTATATGCCTCATTACCATCGATAAGAAATACGTCAAAGTTCATCTTAAAAAAATCACACAAAGCTCAACTTAAAATCATCATACCAATCACTTTCTTTTTTAGTAAAAATCAATGAAATATTTTATCATATAGTTTCTTAATTAAGCCCTCTAGTTAAAGTATGGACGACTGTCACCACAAAACTGAAAAAAAGCTGTTCCAATCGAGCAAAGCGGTGCATTTTGACGGTTCGATTGGAACAACTTTTGACAGACGTCCATACTTTTACTGTAGTTTAGGTCGGTTAGGAGTTACCTCTATGGCAGGATGGCCCAGCAAAAAAAACACAATGTTCCGTGCGCGATCAATACTCTGAACATAAACAATGTAATTTATTTGAAACATACTTTTATAATACTTGGTTTCAATTTTGAGAGAAATAACGTCTTATTCGAGATTTGGTTTGGATGACAGTGGAGTCTCGAGTGTAAAAACAATAGTACCTTGCAAACTAGACTGCTGCGATTGAATAACGGTTGTACCGGCTTGCTCCGTCTTCACCTCTTCACAATCGCTTAGTTCGAGGGCACGTCGCAGCTCATGAAAACGGGATGTACATTAGAACAGATGGTGAACAAATCCGCAAGTTGGTCCTACGCATAGGGCAGTATATTTGGCCTCGCTTGAAGATGTTGCCACTGTCGTTTGCTTCTTGCTCGACTATGACACGGTTGCTCCGAAGACCTTGAACAGGAAGCCGCTAACGGATGTTCGATCCTCGGTATACGCTGCCCAGTCTGCGTCTGCAAAGCCCACCAGCCGTTCTGCAGCTTCGTCGCGACTGTATTGCAAGCTGAGCCCCTGCGTCTCTTACAGGTAGCTTCAACGTCTGCCAGTGCTGATCGGCCGGGTTCTGCAGAAAACGTTCCATGTAGCTTACCGGATAGCAAATGTCCGGGCGCACACACAACGTAACTTACATCGTGCTTTTCAACGGTTCCTTCGTTAAGGGTCCGTCACGCTTCAGTTGGAGCCCTTTTTCCATCGGAGCTTTGCACGGGTCGCAGTTGACTAATCCGAATCGCTGCAGGAGCTTCATTACCTGGGCTTCTTGCGAATGTTGAAGCGTTCCTTCCTCTCGGTTGTACATCAGCTTCATGCCCAACTTGAACACGGCAGAGACTTGAACACGGCAGAGGCTTCCTTCCAGCGATCAATAGTTCGTCGACGTAAACATCAGCTCGTCCCCTGGTATGCATCTTGTATACAAGCAGTAGTCGTGGCTTGACCGAGTGAATCCCATCTTGAGCAACTGCCCTTTCAGCCGCTCATTCCAGCAGCGGGGAGACTGCTTTAATCCGTACAGGGATTTCTTTAGCTTGCACACCATGCCTTGATCAGCTTCTACGCCGTCCGGTTCCACCATATAGATGTCTTCCTTCAGGCCACCATGAAGGAATCTTGACGTTCATCTGGTTGAACAGGAGTCGATGGTGCATCATAATAGATGCTCTGACGCTGCAGGTACCCTTTCACCACCAAACGGGCCTTGTAGCTCACCTCCTCGCCGTTGCCGTCCTGCTTCACACGAAACACCCATTTCGACTGGAGCGGACAACGTTGCAGCTTCCGTACTCGGTTCGTCTCCATCGAATCCAGTTCCTCTCGAATGGCCTTCAGCCAATGGGTACGGTCGTCTCGGCCCTCGATATCGTTGCAGCAGTTGGGGATATCTGTAATAGGAATGGGCGATGTCGATGCGATTTTTACAGAATCGATTTTTTTGCCTCGAAAAATCGATTTTTTTTATCCGATCTTTTTCTGTTCGATGTTTGACAGAATCGATTTTTCAAAGTTGATATCGATTTTTTACTCATTTAAACTTTTTTATAAAGCATTTAAAAAAAACAAAACGCCTAAATTACCAAAGGAGAAAATAAAATCGCCGAACTCTTTTTACGTTGTTGTTGATTATGTTAAATCAAATGTTATCATTGAATTCTTGAAAAAAATGATAAACAAAATGGTATTTCACTATCCCAAAAATATGTTTTTATTTAAAATCAAACGATTTTAATTTCATCGTCCTCAAATTTTGCTAAACACCCTTTCAATCTTGGGCTTTATTTATTTGTTACTTTTTATGTTGTGTGTACTTTGGACCCATTCTTTCTAATTCATCCAGCTGATTTTGTTTGCAAAAAAAAACACGTACTCCTTGATGCAAAAAAACATTGGAAAGGTGAGTTTTAATACCTACTCACTAAGATTATTAAACAGATTTCTGTAAAATTTTACCGAAATCTCAACAGCTGAACGTTCGGTAAACAATTTTACAGTTTTCCTGTAATTATTTACAGATATCTGTGAAAAATTCACCGATAATTGTGAAACATTACAGGAAATTTGCGAAACTGTTTACCGAACGTTCAGCTGTTGAGATTTCGGTAAAATTTTACAGATTTCTTTAAAAATTTCTAAGTGTGTACAGAAGATTTTGAAAGCTCAGATATAGAGTTGAAGTTGAATAACACACTTAAAAAAATCATGTAAATTTAGGTGCTCTAAGCCTGACATATACGAGCGTCAATTTTGACATAAAATTGTGTCATAATAGACGTGAAATTCAACTCAATAAAACGTATTTTTCGTCGAGTAACGAACTTTTCTGTCTCGGAGCATTTAATTTTACATTACATGTTTGTTTACGTCTCATCTTTTATGTCAAAGATGGATTCCGTCACATGTTAAAATTAGGTATTTCTAACTGTGAAGCTAAATATTCGCAATATTTCTTAGGCTGTGAACCATTTGCCGAGTTAAATTTAACTCGTGGTTAAAAGTGACATTTCGAAAGTTATTTTCTATGTTCGAAAATCCCTGTGCTGTCGATCGATCGGTTTTCGAGAAGAACTCAGCCAAAGTTGTCAAAATTTAACTTCTTGTCTGTCAGAAGTAACCACACAGCTAAAAAAAAGTAGTGTAAATTTCCGTTACTATGATGCACATAAATGGAGCGTCATAAATCATACAAATTTACATTATAAATCGTGTAAATTTATGAGACATGTCATGCAATATTCCATATATTGTATGCAACTTTCCACCTTTGTTTGCAACACTTCTTGCACGCTGCTAGTTTACGTGAAAAGGAAGTTTACATGCATGAATTTTTGCATGCATGGATGTTTACATCACCAGTAAAATTCAGATTTTTTTAGTGTGCAAGCTCGGATAGCAGGGTCAATCGATAACTTTCCATCTGTCAAATTTTAACCAAAAGTTAAAATAATCCACCAAATGGTTCAGAGCCTTAATAATTCGGTTTCAATATTTAAATCGAGTGCAATTCCTTTTGTGAATTGGTTTTATATAAATAAATGCTCACACACATACACTAAAACAACAGGAAGAGGAATATTTCGTCTAATAGAAGATTATAAAGCATAATTCAAATATTTAAAAAAATCGATTTTACTCGAATCGATTTTTTTTCTTTCGATATTTTAGAGGATCGATTTTATAGTCAGTTTTAGAATCGATTCGACAACATCGATTTTTTGTTTCAAAACGCCCATTCCTAATCTGTAATGCATGGACCGGCAGAAACAACTCCGTAGCCAGTAAAGAAATTGAGAAACTTACTCAGCAACTCCGTTAGCTCATCCTTGGATTCGTGCTGTTCTGGTTGCGAAGGAAGCGCCCCGGTTTTGATGGTGCATTCGGTTCGATTTCCTCGGGACGGTTGGGTGTGCCATCCTCAGCGTCGGGCTCGGGAAGGAAATACACGATCCTTCTTCTCGGGACTCTTCTGGTACGGAAAGCAGGATTCGTCACACTTCGCGTCACGAGCAATGATAATCTTCCTGGTGGCACGGTCCCACAGTCGGTAGCCATTTGGAGCATAGCCAACCATCACAATTTACCTGCTCCTCGCACCAAGCTTCTTGCGCTGCTGATCGGGTAACCAAGCGTAGGCTTTACACTCGAACACACGAACTTTCCAGGCCTGAGCAGGGGCTACCGTCTTGGGCAGGGCTGTCACCGGGCTCCAATTAATGAGATAGACGGCGGTACGGACAGCTTCGGACCACATTACCTTGGGGACACTTGACTCGATCAGCATTTTTTTCCCTCTGTTCGGGACCTAACCCTACTGCGACCAGTAAATTTATCTATTGTAGTATATCCCGTGTCCTTAGTTTAGTGCATGTCGTATTACTCCATCACTATTGAGAAATGATGAAGTATTCGATTTTTTTTACAGCTGCCACTCTTGCATTTATTGCAAGGATCCGACTCTAATTGAAAGGTACCCTTCGAAGTGTTGAAACACCCTCCAAAGGTGCGCCCCTCTGTCAGTCAAAATTAGATTCCTTAGCAACAAAATTAAGGTATGATAACGATAATGACCATGCATCAGAACCCTAGTTTTAACCACTTCAAACTAGGGAACTACGAATAGAAGATTAGGAATCACATAGATGAAGACAACTAACTCATTTTTTCCTTGTTTCAATATCATCCTCGGTAGACAAAGCCGAGTCTTGTCACTATCAACAAGGCATAAAAAGTAACAAGGACTAAGAAGTGTTCCTTGGATTACTGAAAAATCCTGTTTCCCTAGTTTGAAGTAGTCGGGACTAGGAAACGGTGGTAGATCTTACATCCCGTAACGTACCACGAAAAGGTGATCTACCCACGTTACGGGGCCTCGATCAGCAAAGTGCGGACCTTTTCGACCACAGTTCGGTTGAACCTTTCCGCATCATCATTCTTCGGTGGCGTGTATGCCACCGTCGGTTCGATTTGGATGCCCTTCCTGGAATAGAAATCTTTTTACGCATTTGAGACATACTCACGTCCTTGGTACACCGTCAATCTTGAAATCTTCAAGTCGAACTTCGCCATCGCCATGGCCTCATATTCCTGGGACATGCTGAAGACCTCGGACTTCCTCCGCATCATGTACAGCAGCGAAAAGTTGGTATGGTCATCGATGAAGCACACGAAGTATCGGGATTCGTTGATAGGACCACACACGTCCGAGTGGATCTTTTCCAAAAGCCTGGCCGCTCGATCAAGAGTTCCGCTGAAAAGGTCGCAGCACTGCTTCCTTTGCACACAAGCTTGCCCCCACGAAATTCAGCACCAGTCACCAGGTTGTTCGATGCCATCGCCTTCATTTCTTGCGCCGGTGCCAGAGCTCATCTGTCTCTGACTTGCACAAGTTCGCGCCTTCCAGGTCAATCTCCAGCTCGTTGAGACTTTATTCAACATTGCGATCTTGCCGACGGAATTCACCTACACGTCGGCCAATACGAGCTTCTTCATGGACATCAAATTGTCGCGCAACTCCGGGATGTTCAGGACTTCCTTCATGTGCAACAGGAACTGTTTGTTGCTGTTGCCTAGGATTTCCTAGGATTGACCTTCCTTTGCCACAGTGCTGCTTCAGTTTTCGGACCACCGAAAACGGTCCGCTATCGTTGATGAGGTGCTCACTGGTTCCCGAGCCGAGCTTGAACACGAGCTTGTCACTCTTCTTCTTGACTTTGCCCCGGCTCGCGGCAAAACTTACCGCTTTCCGCTGATTGGCCGCCAAGTTAGCTTCACCACCGACTTTCTGTTGACAGTCCTTCTTGAGGTGACCACGCTTGCCACACTTATGGCACTTACCCGGGAACTTAAGGGTTTCTTTGTTTTGTCACCGGAAAAAGCGGCCCCCGGCAGCAGTAGATATTCGCCCTGGTGTCTCGAGTGAAAAAACAATAGTACCTACCTTACAAAACTTTACAGCTGCGATTGAATAACGGTTGTAACGGTTGCTCCGTCTTCATTAACACTATAAAAGTTCATAACGGAGGGGCTCACTACCTGCCCGAGTCTTGTCACTATTATCAAGGCATAAATGTGTTCCTTTGATTACTGAAAAATTCTGCCCACACGAATTGCCGGCGAAAAAGTGACGTCATTTGACATTGGGCGCTTGAAAACTGATCGTTCGCCCTTCGCCCGGGATGCGTAATTTCATCCGCCGGGCTACCAAATGGCGGATGGAACTTAGCGTGATTTTTTTGTTTTCGCGTCGGCTGATTGCGTGGTCAGCCATGTTTTCACCTCGTTTGTGGCAGAGAAGGGCTTATTTTTATTTGGGTCGCGAAATTGGCCTGCGATGGCCATCTTCTGGAGAAGCGAAGTTGACGGTAAGTACTGAACAGTTTGTTATAAAATGTAATTATTTTTTCAAAATTGATCCGCTGGAGGAATCCGGCTGAGTTAAGCATCCTTGCTGATGCAACGCATTTATAAGGATGTTTAACTCAGCCAGATTTTTCAAGCGGATCAATTTTGAAAAATAATTACAAATTCACAAAAAGAATTGTGACCCTCTAGGTTCACAGACAGATCATGATGCTGGATCCCGATGTTAATGTTTAAGGTAAAGTTTAGTTAAAGTTTTATTAAAGTTAAGTAAAAGCTAAAGCTAAAGTTAAGTTAAAATTAAGTTAAAGATGACTTAGCTTGTAAGATATTATTGTTAGGTTAAGATCTATTTAATAAAAAAATATATATGTTAGGTATAAGGATATGATAAATAAAGTTTATTGATAATGTCAATTTATGCTTACACTGTTTTTATTTTTATTAAATTAAAACCCATTGAAAAAGAAAATGGTGGTGAACAACTGGGGAACGCGCGGGGCGGATGGGGCCGACAAAATGCCCGAAACGATAAGTTTTTTGACAGGTATCGTATTCTCCTCACGCGCTCAAATGTTGCATAAAATATTTATGATAAACTGTCGTTTACAGCTATTCTTATTCAATCCGACATAGTTTTTTTAATTCAAATAAAAAGTTTTTTATCAACATATTTAGTGGTATTATAAAATACAGAACAGAAGAGTACAGTTTTTCACTGCACACTGGACAAGCTCAAACAATCACTACACGCTCAAAGCAAAACAGGCTATTTTGCTACGCCTATATTGATGTGATTTCCATACAACACATTTTCAAGACAAGAGAAACAAGCTATAAAATTAATCCCGTGTGTGCTATCTGCTTCTCCCTCCCAGGGTATTAGCAACAATCAATACGAAACTAACGATTTTAAATTGGCTCACCACTTTAGTAGCCTATTGGTCCCAAGCAAACGATTAACGTACCCTATTCTAGTTGAAATTCTATTACTACACTATGTTTGTTTTGATTCGCTATGAAAGTTTGACAGATAACATCAGGGGTGTGTGGATTCATGCAGAACATGCAGGGGTGAGTGAAATAGCTTGGGACTGCTTGGGACCGTTGTTCTGGTACTGAGTGAGCCAAAAATAATAATGATTTTCTTCGGGACCCAGTGGTCTTAGAGTTACCTCTATGGTATTAGTAGGTGATCCAGGTTCTCAAATGACATTAGCGATTCTATTGGACATTTGTCAATTTGTATAGATCAGGAAGATTCGTAATGGAAAATTTAGTGAACTTTTTCCATTTGAAAATAGCAACGATATTTAGTAATTGCTTAGGTCAGTATTGTTTTTAAAAGTTTAGCCTCCGTAATAAAATAAACAGTGGAGTCTCACCAAATTTCAGGAAAATCAAATTTTTATGAGGATGCAGTTTTCTTCTAGTTTTTATGGGTGCATTTTTCCGTTTATTTTTGAAACACTGTTGGCAACCCTATTTGTGCTAAATATCTCAATAACAAAGTTTTTTTTATGTTGGCAACCCTGATTGATGCTGCAAGTTTCGGCTCGCGTTTGGGTGTAATGTAAATATCTTGAAACTCACTTCACGGCTATACGAATCCACGAATCTCCTTCCTCGGCTGCTCTGCTTCCAATGCTGATGTTACTGCTGCAGCTACTGGTCCGCCGCCTTCAAAATTAATCACACAACTCCCGTCAATGAGCTGAGGTATCCCGTACTTATACCCTACATAGAGATTGCTGACGTTTGTCGTACGTAGTGTGCGTCACGTATAGAGATTGCTGACGTTTGTCGTACGCACACTACGTCACGTATACGTATACGCAAAATGTTTTCATCGGGAAAAAAAACTTCATAGCGGAAAATTTT
Source organism: Ochlerotatus camptorhynchus (assembly GCF_037179485.1). Lineage (NCBI taxonomy): Eukaryota > Metazoa > Arthropoda > Insecta > Diptera > Culicidae > Ochlerotatus > Ochlerotatus camptorhynchus. The sequence continues at coordinate 788 of NW_027041257.1, read as the reverse complement.
CCCGATGGAAACAAATCACTGATACAATCATACTTTAGCAATCTCTATACGTATACGCAAAATGTTTTCATCGGGAAAAAAAAACTTCATAGCGGAAAATTTTCCCGATGAAAACAAATCACTTACACAATCATACTTTAGCAATCTCTATACGCTGCTATCTGTTATCGGTACATACTTACACTTAAAAAAATGTACACGTCACTATTATGTGGTTCACACTTAATTTTGCGCAATATGTCAAATACATGCATTTCATGTGCGAATCTTATGATATGAATTAATTTCTGAGCACTACAAAGCTACTTGTGACACATTTAGATGTTATGTGTCTCGCTTATTGATATTAACAGTCTCACTCACTACCGTAAAATGATCTATTCTTGAAATTATACCGTAAATCATAACTAAGTTGAGTGCCTTACATTTTGATATTAAATGTAATGTATTTTGAAACGAAGTTTTATTTTCCAATGTTTATTTGCTTATTATGAAAGTAGATAATCATAGTAGATAGATCGGGCTTTAATGATATTGGGTGAAGTATGTTAGAAATATATTAATTTTCCATCCGACATATAGTAGATTCCGATAGAATTGATCTAAACTCATATCGAAAACGGCAAATAAATCCTGATGAATAAAGAAATGAGTGTAAACAAAATCAAACAACAATTCCTTTTAAGCATTTCCTGTAATATGTCACGAAAATCATAGCTCTCAGAATATCCTCCGAAACCGATTTCTCCGTACATCAATCGACTACTCCACCAACGCTGGAAACAAAC